>NC_056743.1:21165770-21208634 GCF_019279795.1 Protopterus annectens
ATATATTCAGAAAGATGTTGAAAAATTACCTATAAAGTTAGTAAGACTATGTAAACTTATTAAAGAGCAAGGAAAAAGAATGAGAGAGAGATACTAACAGTGCCACCAGTGCAAGGGAAAAGAATTCAAAGGGAGAAAAAAAAACTATGGAAAATAATTTCGTGTTGCCTGTTTCAGTCCAGTTCAAGTCGTGGGTTATCAAATTCAAAGTGAATCAGAGACTGATTTTTCCAAGAGACTAACTGCGGGGTTCCACCACCTCTACCCACAATACCTCTCCCCACCACCTCAGATTAAATGTGTGTGGGAGGCTAGTAAGAACGCTGCTGAAAAAAACTTTATGTAGGGCCTGAAGTGAGAAACTCCCAAAGCTCAATAAATCCACTGACAAGGTATACAACTAATCCCAAAATGTAGAGGGACAGGATGGAGTGAAGGCTGAGCCACATGGAAACATTGGTCATTATAACAGGATATAAAAGTTATGTACTTGTCTTTTCCCCCCAGCTTCAACCTGTGGGATAGTCCTTCCAACCACGTAACATCCCAGGGAAGCTCTAGGAGAACATTT
This sequence comes from Protopterus annectens, assembly GCF_019279795.1. Taxonomy (NCBI): domain Eukaryota; kingdom Metazoa; phylum Chordata; order Ceratodontiformes; family Protopteridae; genus Protopterus; species Protopterus annectens. Next base: position 21,166,342 of record NC_056743.1, read on the forward strand.
TGCAGAATGATGGCACCAGAGAACTCCTGATGTCAAATGAGCACCTAAATTTGAATGGGACACAAGTATGATCATTAGCTCAAGTAGCAACACACACATCAACAGTCTGTAAAGAAAAAAACATTGCAGATGTAGCCACAGCACTGGAGGAATGACCTTTAAGTTTAGCCATAAAGGACTTTGCTTTAAACCTGTACACAAAAAAGCCAGACAGACACTTGGATAGTGCTTTCAGCACTCGCCTGCCCAGTTTCACCTTAAAAAAGGAAAATAATTGCTCGATATTTCTACGTTTTTATCCTGTCCAAAAAGAACCTCAACTGTCCATGAACTTCAAGACAGTTCAGCAAACATTCCCCCTTATAGCTAAAATTTTTTTTTTTTGGGGGGGGGGGGGGTGATGAGACAGGTTAAGTGAAAGAGATGGTTCAAAGCAGATTCCAAGGCTACCCTGGCCAAAAATTAATTACCAGTCCCTGAGGCTAACCATTTCTCTGAAAAATTAAACATGGGGGAACAGAAGATAAAGCCTGCAACTCTGAAAAGTACAGTTGTGTACACTTACCATAAATGTAGATGTTAAGAGTGTATTCACTGTTGCAGTCATCACATTTGGGTTATCTGCTTGCAGTAGCCCTCAGTCGGCCAGATTAGCCAAGTCTTGGGTCCTGCGTCGGTTGCTGTCCCTTCTTCCATGACATCAGGTCGTCAGGGGTATAAAACATGCAGCAGACGCCATTACATCAGTTTTTCTTGCCCCAGATGTCAGGTGCCACCCTATATGAAGCATTTAACTCTAAATATACAAGGTTATACCTCCAACAAAAAAAGGAAATACACCAAAAAGCTTCTGAGCATAGTTAAGGAAAGTAGAGGAATAGCCAAAAGAATTAAGGGGGCTGGAGGGAGGGTAACCAGGACTGCAACAGTGAATACACTCGAACATCTACATTTATGGTAAGTGTACACAACTGTACTATGTTCTTAGTGTTCCACTGCTGCAGTGATCACATTTGGGTAGATTCCCAAAGCTAAGGATGGGAGGAGGAATTTGGATAGCATTGGACCAGCTACAAGGCCCTGCAAGACTGCAGTGGCAAAGCCAGCTCTGGATTTAGAGAAAATTGGCAGATGGTAATGCTTGGTGAAAGTATGTACAGAACTCCAGGTAGCGACATGTCCTTGGAAGGGACACCTCTGAGAAAGGCTTTAGAGGTAGATGCACAGCCCTGGTTGAGTGGGTCTGATCCCCTGTGGGATAGGTTTTCCATGGTGCTTGTAGCACAAATGAATGCAATGGCCTATCCATTTGGAAATGGTTTGCTTTGAAATAACCTTCCCCTCTGCCCCTGCAACAAATGCCACCAGCAGTTGGTCAGATTTCCTTTGAGATTTATTCCTGTCCAAGTAGAATCCAAGTTGTCTGTGCACGTCTAAGGAGTGCAGTATCCGTTCCCCTTTGTTCTGTAGATTAGGGAAGAAGGTTGGCAAATGAATTGACTGATTAAGGGCCACACTGGATACCACCTTGGGCATGAAGGACGGACTGGTCCTGAGGGAAACCCTGTCGGCATGAAAGATGAAAGGCTCCACTGCCATGAGGGCCTGTAATTCAGATACCCCTCTTGCTGAAGTGAATGCTAAAAGGAAAGCTGTTTTCCAACAGAGGAATTTTAAATCGGCAGTGGCAGCTGGCTCGAAAATAGGAAGGGTGAGCTTTTCCAATACAAAGCCAAGGTCCCAGCTTGGAGTTGGGCCACTCCTGGGTGGTGATAGATTTTTGGCCTCTCTGAGGAACTGCTTAAGCAGTGGTGAAGAGAAGATGGGAGGTTCTGTGTTATAATGAGCTGAAATGGCAGAGGCGTGAATTTTGGAGGAGAAAGACAGGCCCTTGTGAAGCATCTCAGTTAAGTATTGTAAAATCGGAGGTAAATTGGACACTGCTGTGCTCATCCATTGAGATTGGTTCCAGGCACAGAATCTTTTCCATTTTTCAGCATAAGAATTTTTAGTACTAGGCCTCCTTGCCTCTAAAATGATATCCATCACTGGTTTACTGAGGAATGGTAAAGGAGAGATTAGGTAATTAGCCAGGCTGCTAGGTTCAGTGTATGAAGCCAAGGGTGCAGAATCTGGTTCTCCTGCTGAGACAATAGGGTAGGACTCTGAGGCAGGTGCCATGGGGTCAACAGTGACACTGCGCAAGAAAGGGTACTAGTGTTGGTGAGGCCAATCTGATGCAATCAAAATAGTCCTTGGTTTGTCTTGTTTGATCTTTAGTAGTACTCTGGAGAGCAGAGGCAGAGAAGGAAAGGCGTAAGCTGATAGGTTTTGCCAGCTGAAGGACAGAGCATCCACTGTCCAAGCTTGTTTATGGGGAGTCCTTGAGCAAAATTTGTCCAAATTACAGTTCTGGGGGGAGGCAAACAGGTCTATATCTGGGCTCCCCCATTTGCTTGTCAACATGTTGAAAATCCTTTGTTCCAGTTTCCACTCGTGTGGGTCCATGAGGTTTCCTGCTTACTCAGTCTGCTAGTGTATTTAGTTTTCCTGGCAGAAATTGAACTTTTAGATGCGCTTGGTAGCTCAGGGCTGTGTTCCACAATGCCATGGCTAGTCTGCAGAGGGGGTAAGAATGGGTACCCCCTTGCTTGTTTATGTACCACATAACAGTGGTGCTGTCCATCTTTACCATTAATTGTCCTGGAAGAATATGGTCCTTGAAGGCTGAGAGAGCATTCTGTACAGCTAACATTTCTTTTTGATTGATATGCAAGTGCATTTGACTTGGGTTCCATTTGCCCTGAATGCACTTCCCTGCCAGGTGAGTCCCCCATGCATAATCTGATGCATTTGTTATGGTTTGGGCGGCAGGGGGTGGTTTGAATGGTAGTCCCCTGCTTTGGTGGCAGGCCTCTGCCCACAAAAGAAACTCTAGGTGTAGGCAAGGTACGATAGGAATCACTGCTTCTAGATCCTGAGAACGTTGACACCATAGGCTTTTTGGATACCATTGTAGTTTCCTCAAATGGAGTCTTGCATATGGAATTGTCTTTTCTGGGTACCAGGAAAAGTCTTGAGTAGAAACCTTGTCCTTTTTCCTCTTCTGGTACAGTCTGGATAGCCTTTATGTTTAAAAGGAGTATTTGCTTTTGAGCCTCTGCCCACTGACTTGGGGGTAGATCTGGCCAACCTTTTGGCACTGGTAATGTCAAAGTGAAATCTGTATCCTTGGGGCACTATTTAAAACCCATCTGTCCTGGGTAATGAGTTCCCAGTTTTTGGCCTGCAGACCAATCTTTCCCCTAAAGAAGCATTCAGTTGAAAAGTGCTTGGAAGTTTTAAAATCAAGTCATTGAGAGTTTTCCATGGGGTGGTCTTACTACTCCCAGATTTGGAAGCAGAAGCCCCCCCCCCCCACTGCTTAGTCTTGCGTGCACCTTGGGACTGAAACCTGGGGTTTCTGCTTTGTCTGGGTTTGGATTGAGAAGGCCTGGAAGGAGCCGGAAAGGACAATTCTTAGAGGGCCAATGCTTACCAAATCTTGGAGGCTGAACTTGTTAGAAATCTTCAACAGTTTGCAAAGATTTAGCTTTATCTTCCATCTTTTTAAGAACTTCCGCAGCTTTGTTGCCAAACAGGCGGTCCTGATTTAAGGGAGCATCCAACAGTTTAGCTTTAACATGATCAGGCAAAGATTGCTACTTAAGCCAAGCATGACTTCTGAGTACAGACCTAGTGACAGCAGCCCTGCAAAAGGCCTGTAAAGAATCACACCCACATTGCAAAGTATGTTTTCCAACCTGTTCAGCAGAATGCATTAAATCCTGTAATTCCTTATTTTCAGCACAGTTAGGAATCATAATTTTCTGTTTAAGCAATCCAATAATATGTTGTTGATACTTTAACATATGAAACTGACAGTTTAAGGCCCTAATGGCCAAGGTTGCAGAAGTGTAAACCTTCTTACCCCATCTATCCAGCGCCCTGGAGTCTCTATCAGAAGGGGTGTTTTTGGCAGCAGAAGCCTTAATGCTCATGGGTCCCTGTGAAATATTCTCTGGATCCACAATAGGGTTTTTAAAAAAAAGAACTTGTGAGAATCGGGAACCCTGTAATAGGTCAGGTTTTCTGGGAGCAGGAGGCAAAGAATCAGGGGCCAAACTAGATTTCAAATAGGAATCAACAATGTCTAGTACAGGAGGCATAGCTAAAGACCTATGCTGAGGCAAGAGTAAAATCCCTAAGCCTCTTTTTCGAATCACAGAAATCCTGGCTTTCCCAGTGGAAATGCTCCCTTACAGTGTGCAAGGTTTCACCAAAAGAAAAATCCTCTGGAGGGGAAGCAGAGGGAATAGAGTCCTCTACATCATAATCCTCATAAGTAGATAAGGGTAAATCCAGATCAGAATACTCAGAAAAATCAGAATCCTGGTCAGAAGATTCCTAAACAATTTCAGTCCTTGGTCTCGGAAGAGGGTGGTTGGCTTCCCTTGATTAAAGTTATAAGATCTTCAGCCATTCTTATCATTTGTTTTTTAGGCATAGAAGACTGAGCATGCGGCCTGGGCGTCGGTTTTCCTAGGCATGGTTCAAGGTTTAGGCCTTAAAGGAGGAGGCGTCCGTTTAATATGCAAGTCTGTAGGCCTGAATTCACCCTCAGAAACCGGTGTCTGCACAGCGGCTCTGGACCCATCCAAGGTAGAGACATCCGCAGGTTCCACAGTTGAATCATCTCGTGGCATACTGGACTCCGAATGGGTCTCAGTAGAGGTGTGTGAATCAGAAGTAGCAGGTATCAGAGGCTGCGAAAGCGCCTGAGTACCGGCGAACTGGCAACTGACTGAAGCGCCGTCGGCAGCTTTGGACCTAGGCGGCCTGTCTATCTTTGCGTTTTTTCAGAATTCCGGTAGTCGGATGGCTTACTGACATTTCTGGATTATTGAACCAGGAACCGAAATACTTAGGAGGCGAAAATATACCGACGACTGATGGTCCGTTGATTAAATAAGGCACAAAACCGACAGCAAGGTATGTCGTGGTCAGGGCCTAGGCAAGGAATACAGTACGAAAGAAAATCTTTGTGAGGTATTTGCTTTCCACAAGAAATGCAATTATTAACTTTTACTGACATTGATAAGGAGCAAGAAAAAGTTTCCCTAAGGGGGTAACTTTGCTTTAGTTGAAGACTTCGGTTTTGAAACTCGAAAACAAAAATTTCACGAGTCGGCCGACCGGCACTTGCGAGCTGCTTCTGCTTCGGGCATAGCACGGCAAGAAAGACTGATGTAATGGCGTCTTAGGTCCTGCGTCGGTTGCTGTCCCTTCTTCCAGGACGTCAGGTGTATAAAACATGCAGCAGACGCCATTACATCAGTTTTTCTTGCCCCAGATGTCAGGTGCCCCCCTAATGGGAAGCAATTAAACATAAAAGCACAAAGATATACCTCCAACAAAAAAGCAAACACTAAAGGCTTTTAAGCATAGTAAAGGAAAGTAGAGGTATAGCCAAAAGAAGTTAGGGGGCTGGAGGGAGGGTAACCAGGACTGCAATAGTGAAAATACGCTAAATCTACTTTTATGGTAAGCGTACATAACTGTACTATGTTCATAGTGTTTTCACTGTTGTAGCCATCACATTTGGGTAGATTGCCAAAGCGAAGGATGGGAGGAGGAAATTAGATAGCATTAGGACCAGCTATAAGGCCCTGCAAGACTGCAGTGGCAAAGCCAGCTCTGGATTTAGAGAAAATTGCCAAATGGTAATGCTTGGTTAAAGTATGTACAGAACTCCAGGTAGCAGCTTCTAGGATGTCCCTGGTAGGGACACCATTGAGAAAGGCTGCAGAGTTAGATGCAGCCTTGGTTGAATGTGGTCTTATCCCTTGTGGGATAGGTTTTCCATGCTGCTTATATCAGAAATGAATGCAATTGCTTATCCATTTAGAAATGGTTTGCTTTGAAATGGCCTCCCCCTCTGCCCCTGCAGCAAATGCCACCAGCAGCTGTTCAGATTTCCTGAGAGATTTAGTCCTGTCCAAGTAAAATTTAAGTGGCCTGTGCACATCTAAGGAGTGCAGTATACGTTCCCCTTTATTCTGTAGATTAGAAAAAAAAGGTTGGCAAATGAATGGACTGGTTAAGAGCTACACTGGATACTACCTTGGGCATGGAGGGATTGGTCCTGAGGGACACCCTGTCCGCATGAGATTATGAAAGGCTCCAGTGCCATAAGGGCCTGTAATTCAGACACCCTTCTTGCTGAAGTGATGGCTAAAAGGAAGGCTGTTTTCTAAGAAAGGAATTTCAACTCTGCACTTGCAGCTGGCTCAAAAGGAGGCAGAGTGAGTTTTCCAATACAAAGTTAAAGGTCCCAGGCTGGAGTTGCTCTCCTGGGTGGTCTTAAGTTTTTGTCCCCTGTGAGGAACTGCTTGAGCAGTGGATGAGAGAAGACTGGTGGGTTCTGTGTTGTAATGAGCTGAAATGTCAGAGACCTGAATTTTGATGGAGGAAAAGGAAATGCCCTTGTGAAGCATCTCAGTTAAGTGTTGAAGAATCTGAGGTAAATTGGACACTGCTGTGCCCATCCCCTGAGTTCGGTTCCAGGAACAGAATCTTTTCCATTTTCAGCACAAGATTTTCTAGTACTAGGCCTCCTAGCCTCCAGAATGACATCCAACACTTGTTTACTGAGGGATGGTATAGAAGAGATCAGGTAACTAACCAAGTTCAGGCTTTGAAGCTGAGGGTGCAGAATCTGGCCCTCCAGCTGGGACAGCAGGGTAGGGGTCTGAAGCAGGTGCCATGGTGCCAGCAGGGACACTGCGCAAGAGGGGGTACCAGTGTTGGTGTGGCCAGTCTGGTGCCATCAGTATCGTCCTTGATTTGTCCTGTTTGATCTTTAGTAGTACCTTGGGGAGGAGAGGCAGAGGAGGAAAGGCATGAACGGATAGATTTTTCCAAGTGAAGGACAGGGCATCCACTTTCTAAGCTTGTTTGTGGGGAGTCTTTGTGCAGAATTTGTCCAACTGGTAGTTCTGGAAGGAGGCAAACAGGTCTGTCGGCTCCCCTATTTGCTGATCAACATGTTGAACATCTTTGGTTTCAGTTTCCACTCGTGTGAGATTTCTGCTTAGTTTGTCTGCAAGTGTATTTAGCTTTCTTGGCAGGAATTGAACCTTTAGGTGCACTTGGTAGCTCAAGGCTGTGTTCTACAGAGCCATGGCTAGTCTGCAGAGAGGGTATGAGTGGGTTCCCTCCCTGCTTATGTACCACGTAACAGTGGTGTTCTGTCTTGACCATTAATTGTCCTTGAAGAATGTGGTCCTTGAAGGCTGTGAGCATTCTGTACAGCTAACATTTCTTTGATTGATATGCAGGTGCATTTGACTTGAGTTCCATTTGCCCTGAATGCACTTCACTGCCAAGTGAGCCCCCCCCCCCCCCATGCATAATCTGATGAGTCTGTTAGGGTTTGGGCAGCAGGGGGTAGAGTGAATGGCAGTCCCTTGTTTTAGTGGCAGGCCTCTGCCCACAAAAGAAACTAACTGTAGGTAAGGTATGATGGGAATCATTGCTTCTAGGATCCTGAGAATGTTGACACCATGGGCTTTTTAGATACCACTGCAGTTTCCTCACATGCAGTCTTGCATATGGAATTAAGAGAATGCAGGAGGCCATGAACCCCAAGGCTTGCAGTATTTGTCTTGCAGATAGAGTCTTTGTGGCCATTAGTTTAAAGTAAGCTGTCAAATGAACTTGCTTCTTTGGCGCGAGGAAAGCCATCTGGGAAGTTGTGTTCAAGCTTGCTCCCAGGAATACAATTTGTTGGCAGGGTACAAGATGAGATTTCTTTTCGTTTTTGGTGTACCCCAGAAAAGTTAGCACCTTTTGTACAAACGCCAGATAAGTCCTGGCTTTCTGCCTGAATTACACAATCATCCAGGTATGGAAATATTTTAATATTTCTTTGCCTGCAAAATGCAATGACTGGAGCTAGGCATTTTTGTGAATACCCTGGGCGCAGTAGATAAACCAAAGGGCAGTGCAGAGAACTGATAGTGCATGAAGCCTGCTTTGATGCATAGGTACCTTCTGCAAGATTCCCCGATTGGGATGTGCAGGTAGGCTTTTCTTTGCGTTTTTTCAGAATTCCGGTAGTCGGATGGCTTACTGACATTTCTGGATTATTGAACCAGGAACCGAAATACTTAGGAGGCGAAAATATACCAACGACTGATGGTCCGTTGATTAAATAAGGCACAAAACAGACAGCAAGGTATGTCGTGGTCAGGGCCTAGGCAAGGAATACAGTACGAAAGAAAATCTTTGTGAGGTATTTGCTTTCCACAAGAAATGCAATTATTAACTTTTACTGACATTGATGAGGAGCAAGAAAAAGTTTCCCTAAGGGGGTACTTTGCTTTAGTTGAAGACTTCGGTTTTGAAACTCGACAACAAAAATTTCACGAGTCTGCCGACTGGCACTTGCGAGCTGCTTCTGCTTCGGGCATAGCACGGCAAGAAAGACTGATGTAATGGCGTCGGCTGCATGTTTTATACCCCTGACGACCTGACATCATGGAAGAAGGGACAGCAACTGACACAGGACCCAAGACTTCGTTAATCAGGCCAACTGAGGTCTAATGCAAGCAGATAACCCAAATGTGATGACTGCAAAAGTGAAACACAAAGAACATCTAGTCTACCTTGAGTACAGCCACCAAAAAAAAAAAAAAAGTTATGTTCCATCTGTGTTGTTTCATCTTTTTATTCATCACTGATGGGGTTCGGTTCAAAGCCCTCAGAACATAGTCTGCCTACTACGAAGCTCCCGCCAGCCAAAAAAACTCTCGAGCTAAGTCTCTACCCAGAATGCCCTTCTCAGTTTCCTCAGATAGAGTTTGCTAAGAAAGGAAGTAAAGCAGAGGCCATTTCTACACAAGTACCCTAGTGCACCACTCAGACCCAAAGCATCCTCCAGGAGCCTTTGGAAGGGGAAAGAAGGTGGGAAGTGATGAATGAAAGAAGATGAACACAGATGGAACGTTATGGTAAGACATAACTTCTTTATCTGATGATGTTAATCTTCTTTCCATTCATCACTGATGGGACAGAATCCCAAGGTACCTTGAGGTCCAAGGGCAGCCCTTATGGAAGAACATGCCCGAGTACCATTCAGCCAAAGGCAGCTCTCCCCCTGGAGACCTGGTCCAATTTGTAATGATTGATAAAGGTATGAGGCTTAGCCCAAGTAGCTGCTGTGCAGATGTCATCCATGGATGCCCTGGAATGGAATGTTATAGAAGTTGCCATAGATCTAGTGGAGTGGGCCTTAACTTTTGGCATGGATTCATTACTTGGGAATAGGTGACACGTATGCAGTCCCTTAGCCATCTTGATAATGTAACCTTGGAAACAGCTTCTCACATTTTGGGTCCCGAAAAGGAGATTAAAAGCTGTTCAGATTTACAGATAGGTTTGGTCCTGTTTAGGTAAAATCTTAATGGTCTATGTACCTGTAAGGTGTGAAGGCAATACTCTCCTCTATTGGAGAAATTCAGAAAAAACACTGGCATATCAATGGACTGGTTAACAGAGAATTCAGAAACAACTTTGGGAAGAAGGGATGGGTTTGTCCAAAGTGACACTGTCTTTACGAAAAAACAGATAGGGCCTCTTGATACACAATGCCTGTAGCTCCGTAACTCCTCTGGCAGAGGTAATGGCTACCAGGAAAAAAGATTTCTAAGGCAAAAACTTTAGGTCACACTTAGCCGCAGGCTCAAAGGGGTTTTGAGTCAAAGACGAAGACTAAAGTGACGTTCCATGGTTCTACAGGCTGTCAGAGGGCTGAGATGAGAGGTCCCTTTGAGGAAAGCCTTGCAGAGGCGTAAAGAGATGAGGGGTGCCATCTATACCACTGTGGCAATTGGAAATTGCAGCTAGATGCACTTGTACTGTGGAGGCAGAGGCTCCGTTATCAAAAAACTTAGCCAAGTACTGAAGCACTGCAGTAACTGGAGCCAAATACGTGTCAAGCATGTTATCCTTAGACCAAATGGAAAACCTTTTCCATTTATCCTGACAGTCTTCTGGTGGATGGTTTGTGAGAGGCCAGAATGATGCCTCAAACAGGTGAGGAGAGATTAGCTTGCCTGGAGACTAGCAGAAGTGGAGAAACCAAGCTGTTCCCTTGAGAGTGGACAGGTTCGGGTGACAACCCTTGGGGTGAGTGATCAGATCTGGTAGAGGGTCCAGAATCCAAGGCAGGTATACTAGGTGAGGCCGTAGATTAGGGGAACCAAACTTGTTGTGGCCAGAATGGGGCTATGAGGATCACCTTGCATCTCCACCGAAGAGCTTTCTTTAGAAATTGTGGGATCAGAGGAAAGGGAGGATAAGCGTAAAGTCCCATGGGCCAATCAAAGATCAGAGTGTCCTTCGGTGACTTCCCCTCCAGGGGACGTAGGGCAAAGTAGCTGCTGCACTTGGTGCTTGATGGGGAGGCGAAAAGATTGCAGCAAAGCTGGCCCAAGTGGCTGAAGATTACAGACACCACCTCGGGGTTGAGGTACTACTCGTGGGGCATGAGGATGCATCTGCTCAGTTTGTCCACAATCACATTGGAGCTCCCCAGGATATGCATTGTCATCAGAAAGTGTTTGGAAGCCATCGCCCACTGCCAATTTCTCATGGCTTCTTAAAGGGGGGTAGGACTTGGTACCTCCTTGCGTGTTGATGTACGAGACCACTGACATAGTCCGATTGGATTGCTAACAGCACTGGTCTCAGTTGTAGAACACAGATGCAGGTGGGCCTCTGAGGTGAACCATGTGCCTTGGACAGTCTCTCTCTGAAAATGGCCCTGCATCCGTGGTCACAATGTCTGTGGGCTGGGAGGGTTGAAATGGGCAGCTCCAAAGATCTACATCTGGCCTCATCCACCAAAGCAGGTCCTGCTTGCAGGAGTAAGTTATTCGAATCTTGTAGTCCAGGGGATGACAATTTGGGAACCAGTGACACAGAAGGAGCCATTGCAGAATTCGCATATGTAACTTTGCTAGAGGAACTATTTGAAATGACACAGCCATAGAATCTAGGGCTTGGAGAACTTCTCTTGCAGAGGGTGATGTTTGAGTAAGAATCACTCATTTGAAGCCTCAATCAATGGAGTCTGTGAAGAGGGAGCGATACCAGACAGGACTGAGTATTGAGCACTGCTCCAATGAACTCTGTTGCGTAGGGATAAGATTTGATTTCTCCCAATGTTCTGTTATTCAACAATTTTGACAGAGTATGATGTAGCGCAGTTAACAGAAGATGCTTGGTGGGGGCGGTAAGGAGCCAGTCATCTAGATATGGAAACGCACTGAATTCCTTTTAGTCTCAAGTGTGCTGTTACCACTGCCATGCATTTTGTGAACACTCTAGGGGCTGTAGAGAAACCAAATGGCAGGGCACAGAATTGGCAATGACTGGCTCCTAGCCAGAAGCGAAGCATACTCCTGGAGTGTTTGTCCATCTTGATGTGGTACTACACATCCAGGAGATCTACAGAGCACATCCAATCACCTTCTCTTAAAAGGGGAAGAATGGACTGAACCATGACCATCTAGAATTTGGTGTGGGTGAGACTTGTTTAAGTTGCTGAGATCAAAAATGGGTCTCCAGTCCCTTCTCTTTTGCCACCAAAAATAATCTAGAGTAAAACCCGGATCTGCGCTGGTCTGGTGGGACTGGTTGGATGACTTTTCTGAGACAGCTTTAAAATCTCTGAAGCTGCTTTTTCCCTTGGACTGTGTGGAACGTCTGGAAGTTATCTTGTAAAAGATTGGCGGACAAGAAAGGGGAATGGGTGCACCCTCTGGTAAGAATATTCTGCAACCAACGAACCGTGGTGATAGAGTGCCAGGCAGCCTGGTGCAGAGAGAAATAACCCCAGACGGTTTCCAGAGGTAATCAATTGGGCCGCCCCTCAGGAGCGCTAGTAAGGCTATCCAGTCTCATCCCTGGAGCTTTTCTTGCGAGAACCCCCTCTGCCTCTATAGGGGAGTCTTCCAGAATTGTTAACCCCTCTGCGAGTAACACCATGTGTGGCATGAAAAAGACCCAGAGATTTCTTATGCCACATTTTCCACTCCGATTCCTGGAGAAGATACAATGAAGGGTTGGAAAAATGCAGGCCAATGGCAGACAGGGTTTTTCGGTCTTGCTTGCACCTGGCTAGCATGTCCTTGACTTTGGGGATGAAGCTTTGATGGGAGCATTTAGAAAGGAAGACTTGACAAGGTCCTCTAGGTCACAGATGCGCATCCAGACATGAAGTCTCAATGCCCGAATCTGCTTCTCTAGCCACTACTTCGGTCGTGAGAGCAACCTCATGGAAGAGTTGGATATTGATTCCAGAGTTGCTAGCTGCGAGGCCATTTTGTCCCTGACCATGTTAAACAACTGTTCTACGCGTGTTAGAGTGCAGAGATACAAGCCTCGCACTATGAGTTTCGTAAAATGTGAAAAATAACTGAGGGAGCGTATAGCAAAGGTCCCTGATGCAAAAACATGGTTCCCAAGTCTGTCCACCGCCCAGGAATCCCTGATGGGTGGGTGGACAGTGGGACTTTCCTCAGCCAAGTCCTTTTTCGTGGCCACCGCCATCACCATAGCATCAACTGGTAACCCTCTGGACCAGTGCAGATTCTCAAAAGGAGGGGACAGAATTTTGTATGGTCTCTGAGGGATCGCCTCAATGGAATCAGGGTTTTTCCACATGCGCTGCACGAGCTAGTCGGCAGGCAGGGTCACCCAAAAGGTAGATGGTCAGGCATGAAATGCCTGCAACACTGACTCAGATGAAGGTTTGGACAGCTTCCAGTCACCTCTCTGCTTTAACATCTCCAGTATGTCTTCAAAGGAGACATCAGGAGGTGAGCGTGGGGACCCTTTACCATCATCGTAATCAGTGTCTTCCTTTAAGGACTCCTCAGACGAGTCCACGTGCTTCCTCTTGCACGTCTTCTTTTGAGGGGGTTCCCCAGTGGGTGTCTCGAGGACTCTGAAGAATGAGTGCCCTGAACAGGGATGTCCTGCGGCTTTTCTGCCCAGTGCCCGGGGGGGGGGGGGGTCTGTGACAGCTGTAACTCAGGGGGGTGAAAACTGGGGTTCTGACATCAAAAGAGTGCTGCCAGAAGCAAGAGCCCTCTCCATCACGCAGAAGGCAGGTCCACCCGAAGAGGGATGGGAGGCCGGAACAGAGAGACAACTTCAGGACCAGTCCCCACAGATGGAGCCTCAAGCAGGATCGGCGCAGACACAGCCATAGTCGCTGAGGGAACACAGGAGAAAGTTGGCACCATATCCCATGCCGACACGCCCGTTCCCCAATCCCCAGATTGGTGAAGGACCAGTTTTGGCATGAACCGAAGACCAAAGGGACAAACACTGAGCCGGAATAAGATGCACCATAGATGCTGAGGTGATAGGTTCCAAGAAGGATGTCTGGGCAGAAAGCTTCAGAACAGAGATTGTCGAAAGAGTGCAAGATGGAGTCCTTGGATAAGGCATCCTAAGGAAAACAATACCAGCTATGGTACTGAAGAAATAACCACAAGGGTGAGGGAAAAGGCTGTACACCAACAATGGTACTTAAAGTTTATCAACAGTAACAACGGGTAGAGTGGAAAGAATAAGGTTAGACCGAAGAAAATACACTAGCAATACTAAAGGTTTAGTAAAATATGAAGATAGCCAAAAATCTTTACAAAAATATCAAAAAAGATTTCACTGAGCTGAGAGCTCGACTGAAATGTAGCTTTACGGCTATGCTGAAAACGAGATCTGGGGTAACAGGGAGAAGGGCATGCTGGGTTGAGACAGCTCGAGAGTTTTTCTGGCTGACACGAGCTTGGTAATAGGCAGACTCTGTTCTGAGGGCTTGGAACCGAACTCCATCAGTGACGAATGGAAAGATTATTAGATGATTTTCCAAAATAGAAACAAAAATGTGGCTGAAAGGTCAAAGGGCCGATTGGCCAGAGCTCGTAGCATAAAATTCAAAACCAAGGAGTGAATATTCCAAACTGGAGATAATTATTGGGGGGGGGGTGGTTACCCCTCAAAGATGTTGGAAATCTTGACGGCAGCCAGCCATAGAAATGTTAGCTGCTATTTCTAATTTTCATATCTGCAGAGAACTGAACTTGGATGACAAAACAGCTCAAACCAGATTAAGAGATCAACCAAGAAATCCAGGAGAGCACTTAGGGTAGAGAAAGGGGGTCTAAACCATTAGAAGTAGCCCAACACGCAAAGTGTTTCCATTTCCTAGAATAGCTCCTTAGTATCTTGCCCTCAGAAACCTTTGACAACCTCTGCATGAGAGCTTATGATCCCTGGCCACTGGGGTTAATGAAGAAACCATGTGGTTAGGCTGAAAGTATGAACACTGGATGAAAAAATCCCAGACAAATGTGAAATTAACCCTGGAAAGAGGTTGAGCATCCAAAGTGCATAGGGAAGATGAGGCCACAGGAAAGGGAACCATACTTGTCAGAGTTAGAAAGGAACAATGAGAACTACAATTGCTCTGCAACAAGCTGCTCTCAACAAATTTTATCTTAAGTGGGCTTAGTGGGAAAAGGAGACTAGAGAACCTCTAACTGTCCCTTTGGGGGGGGGGGTTAAAATTTGCTGCACCTCGTGTTGAACAGTACTGGAAGATTGCAGCAAGGGATGCCCCAGAATTAGAAGATCCAAACTGCCACTTCAGGATTCACGGACTACTCATAAGAAAGGAGGATTCTGCTTAAACTGAAAGCCAAGATGTTGGTCTTCCCCAGCATTTGTGTTGTGATCAGAAATTTAAGGAGTCTCTCCATTGCCACCCCTACATGGTGTCCCAACATACGGTTAAGAGCCCCACCCCCCCCCCAACAACTTCTGAGTTGCCAAACTAGTGACTGTCCATTTTAACATATATCACACCCTTGGGAAGGTGGTCCTGACAGGCCTGCAATTCTAGGAGAACCACCTTGAACAGTCTTCCCTTCAAAAGGATTTCCTCCCCACCACTGAAGGAAAATGTCCATAGGGACCACAGAATGGAGACTAGGAAGAATGAAGGACTGTCACATTCAGACCAAGGAAAACTCCAACCACCCTCATGAGACAAGTTAAATAAGACTACTGCCAACTGCAGAATTGTCTTATGAAAATTTGCCAAGGGGACCAAGCATATTGAGGCTGCCATGTGTCCCAAGAGTGAGAATCAGATGGTCAGGAAATTTGAGAAAAGTAGCAAGTAAACAGTTGTTCAACATAAGCTCAACCTGTGGAATGAGAGCTTTGTTGTCTAAGCAACAGTTTACAAATGGCAGCCTATGAATTCCAGTAGATGTAGAAGCTAGACTTCAGTTCACTACAATCCCCATTAACAGACAAGTGGAGTAAGGAATGCTGAGAATCTTTCATGGAAGTGGTAAACAGCTAATTGTCCAGGTACAGAAATACCTGAAAACCCTTGAAGCCTCAGCCAGGCTGCCACAACTGTATTACATGAACACTCAAGGTGCTGTGGCGAGACCAAAGAGCAGCACACAACTGGTAGTAACTGGCCCCCAGCTGAAAGTGCAGAAATCCCATGGAGTGCCTAGCAATCTTTATATGATGGTAGGCATTACGGAAATCTATTTAACACATCTGGTCAGCCTCCCTCAGAGGTAGAAAGGACTGCACCGACATTACTGTAAACATGTCAAACAGACCGTAGTAGTTCAACTTGCTTAGACCCAAAATTAACTCAAGATCCTTGTTCTTTTTTGGCACTATAAAGATCTGAATAGACCCTGGATTCTTGTTGGTCCAGTGGGACCTTTTGAATGACAATTGTCCAGCAACTTCTGAATCTCAGCCCTTGACACTCTCCTTTGATAGGTAGGATTGACCAAGAGGAATTTCTGGGAAAAAACACAGAATGGAATAGCTCAAGATAAGACTCAACACTGACAAATCTGAGGTGAGAGTCACAAGCTTCTAGGCAGAGAGCCAAGCAACCCAACTGCTTCCAGAAAAGGGCAGCTGTGCAACCTTTCAAGTCTGCTGCTGAGGCCTTCCAGAAAAGTTCCTGAAGTCAACCCCGAGGAAACTTTTAGTTATGTACTCACCATAACTTTAGATGTTTGGGATCCATCTCGCCTACATTCTGTACTGATGGGCTTGGAGCCGATCCCTCGGCTCAGACTCTGCACACTTATGCTATAGAGCGAGGCCTCTTATTGGCTGAGCTATTTCTTATCCCAGGATGCACCACCACTAATCCCCCAGATCTTGTTTGTCCGCATTCATGCACACATACACAACTTGTTTATATAACATTGCCAGATGTTTCAAGATGAAACAACAGGATTCGGACCTTCTGATATCCTCAGATCTCCAAGGAAGGGGGAAGGAGGGTGGGTTATTAGGAATGTAGGCGAGATGGATCCCAAACATCTAAAGTTATGGTGAGTACATAACTAAAAGATGTTATGTGATCCTATCTCGCCTACATTCTGTACTGATGGGACAGCATCCCTAGCACCTAAATCCCGGGTGGCTCATTGGAAAACACTCCTGAGCACTGTGGAACCAAATGAAGCTTGTCCTCTAGATGCCACATCCAATTTGTAGTGGGAAATGAAAGTGTGCGGGGAAGACCATGTAGCCGCAGCACAAATGTTACTAATGGCAAGCTTAGAATGAAATGCTATCGAAGTAGCCATAGCCCTTGTAGAATGAGCTTTGACAGAGGTGGTAAAGCTCTTTGTTAGAATAAGAATAAGATTGAGTAATACAGTCCCTGATCCATTTGGCAATAGTGACCTTTGTGACAGCTTTGCCCAATTTATTGTCTGCAAAGGATACAAACAACTGATCTGTTTTCCTTGTTTGTTTGGTCCTGTCTAAATAAAAACGCAACTGCCTGTGGACATCTAGTGTGTGGAATATGAATTCTGCTTTGTTAGAATATTTTGGAAAAAAGACTGGAAGTTCTAACGATTGTTGTAAGCAGAAACTGGAACAAACTTTAGGGACAAAGGAAGGATTTGGCCTGAGAGATACTCTGTCTTTATGAAAAAAGAAGTACGGGGGTTTTACTGACAAAGCTTGAAGTTCTGAAACTCTTCTGGCAGAAGTAATCGCCACCAGAAAAGCAGTCTTCCATGATAGAAATTTTAGATCACATGTAGCTGCCAGTTCAAAGGGGGAGGAAGTTAAGGCATGTAACACCACATCAAGATCCCATGGAGGTGCAGGATGAGAAATCTGAGGTCTTAACAGAGCAGCACCTTTCAAGAAGATCTTACATAATCTGTTGCTCATTAAAGGTGAATTAATAGATTCGTGAAAATTGGAAATCGCTGCCAACTGGACCTTGATGGTAGAGACTGAAGAGCCTTGATTGAAAAGAGAAGTTAAAAATTTTAGTACTTCTGCCACGGGAATAGAAATGGGGTCCAGGCCCCGGAGTTGAGCCCAAATAGCAAATCTTTTCCATTTGCTAGAATACAGTTTCTTAGTAGCAGACTTATGGGCCGAAGATAATGTGTACAACCTCTGGATCCAAATTATGACTCCTGACTATAGTCGGAAGAGGAGGAGCCAAGCCGTCAATTTTAAGGTGTGCAGGGACTGGTGAAATAGTCCCGACTGATGAACCAAAAGGTCTGGGATCTGATCCAGGAACCATGGACCTTCCAGAGCATATTTCCGAAGATAGGGAAACCATACTTGGCGAGGCCAGTAAGGAGCAACTAAGATCATTTTGCTCCCCAAGAGAGATGCCTTTTGGATCACCCTGGGAAGGAGAGGAACTGGGGGGAAGGCATAAAGCAAGCCGGTGGGCCAAGGACGGCTAGTGCGTCCATGGGGCTCTTCCCAGAGCCGGGGTTAGGGAGAAGAATTTTTTGCACTTCGCATTTAGTGGAGTCGCGAAGAGGTCGCAACACGGAACTCCCCATATGCTGAAAATCTGACTTGCAATTGTCATGTTCAGAGACAATTCGTGAGGAGAAAGGATGGTTCTGCTCAGTCTGTCGGCTATCACATTGGACTTGCCCGGGATATGAGTAGCCACTAGAAAGCGTTCGGTCGAGATTGCCCATTCCCAGACTCTCATGGCCTCTCTGCAAAGAGGATAGGATCTGGTCCCTCCCTGTTTGTTCAGGTACCAGACAACTAACATGCTGTCTGAGTGAACGGCAATTACGCCCAGAGGGAGGTAATCGTGGAGGGCTTGGAGGGACAGAAGCACCGCCCTCATTTCTAGGATGTTGATATGAAGTAGGGTCTCTTCTGGGTGCCATTTGCCTTGGACTGACCTGCCCAGGGAATGCCCCCCCCACCCCATCTGGGAGGCGTCCGTGGTCAAAGTGGCCGCAGGAGGAGGTGGAACAAAGGGTCGTCCCTGATCCAAATTGGAGGGCACTAGCCACCAGCGAAGGTCCCGTTTGCATGTTTCCGTGATCCATATGAGGTGACTGAGAGGGAGTTCCTGAAAGGACCACTGAGCTGAAAGAAGCCACTGGAGAATTCTCATGTGCAGCCTTGCCAAGGGGACTAGAAGAACCGTGGCGGACATGGATCCCAAAAGTTGCAAAACCATTCTGGCTGGGGCTTTGGACCTGGGAAGTAAAGCTCGAACTTGAGTCTGTATGGTTTGAATTCTGTCTGTAGGTAGATAGACCCGCATTCGGTTTGAGTCTATCTCTACCCCTATGAACAACACAGAGAAAGAGAGAGAGTCAAGACCCTCTAACTTAAACGAGTACTTGACCCAGGAAAGAAACACTAATAGCAAAGCAACAGGGGAAGGCCCCTCTAACTAAAACGGGAAACCTTCCCTGACGAAAAAAACACGAATTTCTCAACAGAAATTAATCAATCACACTTGTATGACAATAGCTGTTAAAACAGCTTTTGGGTTCAAAGTAAGCAAATTTCTGACAGGAAAAAGCCTAAATCAATAGTACTTAGCCAAGCCAAGTTGAGACCACGTCTAAGCTTGTAAGCGGCAAACGAGATCTGGGGATTAGTGGTGGTGCATCCTGGGATAAGAAATAGCTCAGCCAATAAGAGGCCTCGCTCTATAGCATAAGCGTGCTGAGTCGGAGCCGAGGAATCGGCTCAGAGCCCATCAGTACAGAATGTAGGCGAGATAGGATCACATAACATCCCTGGTTCTGAGGACCACTTCAGCACTTAGATGGGTGCTGTTGCAAGTGGAACTCAAGTCTCAAAAAAGCAGCTGCAGTTTGCTGAAACAAACAAGGTTGCATTCCCCTTCCGACTCCTAGTGAAGGATCACTGGGGGGTGGAAAATCTAACTCGCTTTCTGTCCTAGTCGCTCCAGGGATGAGCCAAAGGGAGCACTGAAAGTACACCCCAAAGCAGTCCACAAAATGGCATGGCCACATCCAGGTGAGCAGACGCATAGCAATATCAATACCCACTGCATGAGATGTGCCATCAGCGGACTAGAAAAACACACAAATATATTGGTCAGACTGCATGATAGACAACTGCACCTTTACAGTCTTCTGCATCTCCAGGGACTGCTGCCTTAATCACATTTGACACCTCTGATATTAGGTCCCCTCCGAAGTCTGGTGAAATGGGCTAAATAGTTTAAAGCTCTGGGAAAAATGTTGCCAAGACGACGTAGGTGCGCTTCTCTAACTAATCCAATAGACCGAACTCCACTGGGGGATGAACAGAGGAACTTTTCTGAAATGTCCTTGTTGGCAGCCACCACGATAGTTTCCACACAGCAGGTCCCTTACTCCATTGGTGTGTGTGGGTGGTGTGTGGGTGTGGTGTGGGGCGTGGTGTGGTGTGGGGCGTGGTGTGTGGGTGGTGTGTGGGTGGTGTGTGGTGTGGTGTGGTGTGTGGGTGGTGTGGTGTGTGGGTGGTGTGGTGTGTGGGTGGTGTGTGGGTGTGGTGTGTGGGTGTGGGTGTGGTGTGTGGGTGTGGTGTGTGGGTGTCCAAAACCCTATCTGGCTTTTAGGATTGGTTCCTCCATATCAGTTCTCTCCAAGATTTCAAGGACACTAAATAAGTGGGCCCAGATGGGGAACAACCCAGGACGTGGATGGGTCAGCAAAGGCCTGAAAAAATACTACTGCCTCTAGAGAAGAGGCTTCAGCAATCCAGCCCCCACACTTGCACAAAAGCTCAAGGAGATCACCAAATGAGGTGCCGGCATAGGAGGATTTGGAGGATCCCTCCACTTCAGAGGTCAGTGTCACCTTGAGGAATTTCAATGGAATTCTTGTGCTCCCTCTTATACCTACTCTTTCCATGTTCTTCCTTAATGAGAGAACACAGGGGAGATACAGAAGAAAATGAGGGTCCCCTGTAGGGAGGGGTACCAGGAAACGAAGGAGTGTTGGCTCGCAAATCCAACTGATGCACAGCCACATGTTCAGAAAATAAAAGGACTATGCTGTGTATTCCTTCTCTGGCTGACAGAACATTCCCTCTGCAGCATGGAAAGCAGAAAAGCCAGACACCTAGAGTGGACATTCCCCAGACCAGCTGATCTGAGGGAGCCGCCAGTCTCCACAGCCAACAAGCTCCAATGCAGAGAGAAGCTTAAAGTACAGTTGGGTACACTTACCATAAATGTAGATGTTAGAGTGTATTCACTGTTGCAGTCATTACATTTGGGTTATCTGCTTGCAGGTAGCCCTCAGGTCGGCCTGATAAAGTCTTGGGTCCTGCGTCGGTTGCTGTCCCTTCTTCCAGGACGTCAGGTGTATAAAACATGCAGCAGACATCATTACATCAGTTTTTCTTGCCCCAGATGTCAGGTGCCCCCCTAATGGGAAGCAATTAAACATAAAAGCACAAAGATATACCTCCAACAAAAAAGCAAACACTAAAAAGGCTTTTAAGCATAGTAAAGGAAAGTAGAGGTATAGCCAAAAGAAGTTAGGGGGCTGGAGGGAGGGTAACCAGGACTGCAATAGTGAAAATACGCTAAATCTACTTTTATGGTAAGCGTACATAACTGTACTATGTTCATAGTGTTTTCACTGTTGCAGCCATCACATTTGGGTAGATTCCCAAAGCGAAGGATGGGAGGAGGAAATTAGATAGCATTAGGACCAGCTATAAGGCCCTGCAAGACTGCAGTGGCAAAGCCAGCTCTGGATTTAGAGAAAATTGGCAAATGGTAATGCTTGGTTAAAGTATGTACAGAACTCCAGGTAACAGCTTCTAGGATGTCCCTGGGTAGGGACACCATTGAGAAAGGCTGCAGAGTTAGATGCAGCCTTGGTTGAATGTGGTCTTATCCCTTGTGGGATAGGTTTTCCATGCTGCTTATATCAGAAATGAATGCAATGGCTTATCCATTTAGAAATGGTTTGCTTTGAAATGGCCTCCCCCTCTGCCCCTGCAGCAAATGCCACCAGCAGCTGTTCAGATTTCCTGAGAGATTTAGCCCTGTCCAAGTAAAATTTAAGTGGTCTGTGCACATCTAAGGAGTGCAGTATAGGTTTCCCTTTATTCTGTAGATTAGAAAAAAAAGGTTGGCAAATGAATGGACTGGTTAAGAGCTACACTGGACACTACCTTGGGCATGAAGGAGGGATTGGTCCTGAGGGACACCCTGTCCGCATGAGAGATTATGAAAGGCTCCAGTGCCATAAGGGCCTGTAATTCAGACACCCTTCTTGCTGAAGTGATGGCTAAAAGGAAGGCTGTTTTCTAAGAAAGGAATTTCAACTCTGCACTTGCAGCTGACTCAAAAGGAGGCAGAGGAGTTTTCCAATACAAAGTTAAGGTCCCAGGCTGGAGTTGCTCTCCTGGGTGGTCTTAAGTTTTTGGCCCCTGTGAGGAACTGTTTGAGCAGTGGATGAGAGAAGACTGGTGGGTTCTGTGTTGTAATGAGCTGAAATGTCAGAGACCTGAATTTTGATGGAGGAAAAGGAAATGCCCTTGTGAAGCATCTCAGTTAAGTGTTGAAGAATCTGAGGTAAATTGGACACTGCTGTGCCCATCCCCTGAGTTCGGTTCCAGGAACAGAATCTTTTCCATTTTTCAGCACAAGATTTTCTAGTACTAGGCCTGCTAGCCTCCAGAATGACATCCAACACTTGTTTACTGAGGGATGGTATAGAAGAGATCAGGTAACTAACCAAGTTCAGGCTTTGGAGCTGAGGGTGCAGAATCTGGCCCTCCAGCTGGGACAGCAGGGTAGGGGTCTGAAGCAGGTGCCATGGTGCCAGCAGGGACACTGCGCAAGAGGGGGTACCAGTGTTGGTGTGGCCAGTCTGGTGCCATCAGTATCGTCCTTGGTTTGTCCTGTTTGATCTTTAGTAGTACCTTGGGGAGGAGAGGCAGAGGAGGAAAGGCATGAATGGATAGATTTTTCCAAGTGAAGGACAGGGCATCCACTTTCTAAGCTTGTTTGTGTGGAGTCTTTGTGCAGAATTTGTCCAACTGGTAGTTCTGGAAGGAGGCAAACAGGTCTGTCGGCTCCCCCATTTGTTGATCAACATGTTGAACATCTTTGGTTTCAGTTTCCACTCGTGTGAGATTTCTGCTTAGTTTGTCTGCCAGTGTATTTAGCTTTCTTGGCAGGAATTGAACCTGTAGGTGCACTTGGTAGCTCAAGGCTGTGTTCTACAGAGCCATGGCTAGTCTGCAGAGAGGGTATGAATGGGTTCCCTCCCTGCTTATGTACCACGTAACAGTGGTGTTCTGTCTTGACCATTAATTGTCCTTGAAGAATGTGGTCCTTGAAGGCTGCCTGAGCATTCTGTACAGCTAACATTTCTTTGATTGATATGCAGGTGCATTTGACTTGAGTTCCATTTGCCCTGAATGCACTTCATTGCCAAGTGAGCCCCCCCATATGCATAATCTGATGAGTCTGTTAGGGTTTGGGCAGCAGGGGGTAGAGTGAATGGCAGTCCCTTGTTTTAGTGGCAGGCCTCTGCCCACCAAAGAAACTAACTGTAGGTAAGGTATGATGGGAATCATTGCTTCTAGGATCCTGAGAATGTTGACACCATAGGCTTTTTAGATACCACTGTAGTTTCCTCACATGCAGTCTTGCATATGGAATTAAGAGAATGCAGGAGGCCATGAACCCCAAGGCTTGCAGTATTCGTCTTGTAGATAGTGTCTTTGTGGCCATTAGTTTAAAGTAAGCTGTCAAATGAACTTGCTTCTTTGGTGTGAGGAAAGCCATCTGGGAAGTTGTGTTCAAGCTTGCTCCCAGGAATACAATTTGTTGGCAGGGTACAAGATGAGATTTCTTTTCGTTTTTGGTGTACCCCAGAAAAGTTAGCACCTTTTGTACAA
This sequence comes from Protopterus annectens, assembly GCF_019279795.1. Classification (NCBI taxonomy): domain Eukaryota; kingdom Metazoa; phylum Chordata; order Ceratodontiformes; family Protopteridae; genus Protopterus; species Protopterus annectens. The sequence goes on from NC_056743.1 coordinate 21,189,691, forward strand.
ACGCCAGATAAGTCCTGGCTTTCTGCCTGAATTACACAATCGTCCAGGTATGGGAATATTTTAATATTTCTTTGCCTGCAAAATGCAATGACTGGAGCTAGGCATTTTTGTGAATACCCTGGGCGCAGTAGATAAACCAAAGGGCAGTGCAGAGAAATGACAGTGCATGAAGCCTGCTTTGATGCATAGGTACCTTCTGCAAGATTACCCGATTGGGATGTGCAGGTAGGCTTCCTTTAAATCCAGTGATGCCAACCAGACATCCTTGCCTAGCATAGGAAGCAACTGGTGTAGAGTTAGCATCTTGAATTTTGGGATCAGCAAAAAAGTGCTTAGGATGGAGAGATCCAGGATAGGATGCCAGGAGTTGTCTTTTCCGGGCAGCAGGAAAAGTCTCGAGTAAAAACCTTGTCCCCTTTCCTCTTCTGGGACAGTTTCAATAGCCCTTAAACTTGAGAAATAACTTGCTTTTGAGCCTCTGCCCACTGATTTGGGTGTAGATCTGGCAAACTGTTTGGGGTTGGTAAATTGTGGAAGTGGAATCTGTATCCTTGGGGAAACTATACTTAAAACCAATTTGTCCTGGGTAATGAGTTCCCAGTTTTTTGCCTGCAAAGCAATCTTTCCCCCCTAAAGGAGCAGTCAGTTGAGAAGAGCGTGGAAGTTTTAAAGTGGTCATTGAGACAGTTTACCATAGGGGGAGTCTTACTACTCCCTGCTTTCGAAGTGGGAGCCCCCCACTGCTTAGTCCTATGCATACCTTGGGACTGAAGCCTGGGTGTTCTGCTGGTTCTGGGTTTGGACTGAAGGCCTGGGAAGAGGCAGGAAAGGACAAATTCTTAGAGGGCCAATCCCTACTAAAGCTTGGAGGCTGTACTTGCAGGAAACTTAACAGTTTGCATAGATTTAGCTTTTTCCTCCATCTTTTTAAGTACTACTACTGCTTTGTTGCCAAACAGGCGGTCCTGGTTTAAGGGAGCATGCAGCAATTTAGCTTTAACATGATCTGGCAAAGATTGCTCCTTAAGCCAAGCATGCCCTCCAAGTACAGACCCAGTGACAGCAGCCCTGCAAGACGCCTCTAGTGAATCAAAACCACACTGCAAAGTATGCTTTCCAACTTGTTCAGCAGAATGCATTAAATCCTGTAAATCCGTATTTTCAGCACAGTTAGGAATCATTTTCGTTTTAAGCAATCCAGTAATATGCTGCTGATACTTTAACATATGAAACTAGCAGTTTAAGGCCCTAATGGGCCAATGTTGCAGAAGTGTATACCTTCTTACCCAATCTATCCAGCGCCCTGGAATCTCTTTCACAGGGGGTAGGATTTTTTGGCAGTAGTAGCCTTAACGCCCTTGGGTCTCTGTGAAATGGTCTCAGGATCCGCAGTAGGATTTTTAAAGAGGAACATTTGAGAGTCAGGAACCCTGCAATATCTATCTGGTTTTCTGGGAGCAGGACGTAAGGAGTCAGGGGCCACACTAGATTCAGAAAAGGCATCATCAACAATGTCCAGTAAAGGGGGAAATAGCTAAAGGCCTATGTTGGGGGAGGAGTAAGAAATCCGTAAGCCTCTTTTTAGAACGGCATTATATAATTAAACCTTCGGCCAAAGTAATGAAAGGCAAAATCGTACAGACGCTTAATAGTGCGTTGGTTAAATCTAGCACAAAACCGACAGCTAGCAACGTTGTGGTCAGGGCCTAGGCAAGGAATACAGTAAAAATGAAAATCCTTATGAGGTATTTGCTTCCCACAAGAAATACAATTGTTAACTTTTTCTGACATCGGTCTGGAGCAAGGAAAAAGTTTCCCCAACGGGGTACTTAGCTTTATTGAAGACTTCGGATCTGACATTCGATTTAGAAAATCTCAGGAGGCGGCCGACCAGCACTTGCGAACTGCTTTTGCTTCGGGTACCGCGCTGCAAGAAAAACTGAAGAAAATGGCATCAGCTGCATCTTTTATACCCCTGGCGCACTGATGTCAGGGAAGAGGCGACAGCAACCAACGCTGGACCAGGACTTTGGAATTCAGGCCGACTGCGGGTAGCCTGCCAGCAGGATAACCCAAGTGTAATGACTGCAACAGTGAAGCACTATGGACATCTAGAGTAATCCTGGCTTTCCCAGCAGAAATGCTCCTTAGGAGTATGCAAGGTTACACCAAAAGAGAAATCCTCTAGAGGGGAACCAGAAGGAATAGAGTCCTCTGCATCAGAATCCTTATAGGTGGACAAGGGTAAATCCTGGTCAGAGGAAAATGAAATTTCAGAATCCCGATCAGAAGAATACTAAGCAAATTCAGTCCTACGTCTCTTAGATGGGGAAGGTTGGCTTCCCCTGATTAAAGTAATAAGGTCTTCAGCCATTCTTCTTTGTTTTTTAGGCATAAAGGCCTTTTCTAGGCATGGATCGACTTTTAGGCCTTGAAGAAGAGGATGGCGTTGGTTTAATATACAAGTCAGTAGGCCTGAATACACCCTCAGAAGCCAGTGCCTGCACAGCGGCTCCGGATCCATCCAAGGTAGAGACATAGTACAGTTTTGTACCTCCCATAAATGTAGATGTTAGAGTGTATACACTGCTGCAGTCATTACACTTGGGTTATCCTGCCGTCAGGTGGTTCCCCAGCCGGCCTGAGTTCCAAAGTCTTGGTCCGGCATCGGTTGCTTTCACCTCCTCCCTGACGTCAGTGCACCAGGGGTATACAAGATGCAGCTGACACCATTTTCTTCAGTTTTTCTTGCCCCAGATGTCAGGTGCCCCCAAATAGGTAGGCAATTCAAATTGCTAATAAAACATACATAAGAAAAGCAAACAACAACTTTCAGCTACCAGCAAATACTCCCCATAGGTAGTAAAGGGTAGAAGACTTAGGTACGTACCAGCAAGTAAGAGGGGAAGGAGGGAGGGTAACCTGGACTGCAGCAATGTATACACTCTAACATCTTCATTTATGGTAGGTACAAAACTGCACTATGTTCATAGTGTTAAACTGCTGCAGTCATTACACTTGGGTAGAATCCCAAAGCTGAGGTAGGGTAGCTGGTTCTATAAAGCATTAGGGGTGGCTATAAGGCCCTGCAGCACTGCAGTGGCGAAGCTAGCTCTGCATTTAGAGTATAGAGGCAGATGGTAATGCTTGGTGAAGGTATGCACAGAACTCCAAGTTGCTGCTTCCAAAATATCCTTGGTAGGTACTCCTCTGAGGTAGGCAGTTGAAGTGGCCGTTGCCCTAGTGGAGTGAGATCTAATGCTGCTAGGTACAGGTTTCCCATGGTGTGTATAGCAGAAACATATACAATGTCCTATCCATTTTGAAATAGTCCGTTTTGAAATGGCTTTTCCCTGTGCTCCTGCAGCATATTTGCTCAGATTTTCTGAAAGCTTTGGTTTTGTCCAAGTAGAAGTGTAACTGCCTGTGAATGTCCAAAGAATGCAGCAGTCTCTCCCCTTTATTCTGTGGTTTTGGATAAAAAGTTGGCAAGTGAATAGTTTGGTTTAGAGCCACACTGGATACCACCTTTGGCATAAATGTAGGGTTAGTTCTTAAAGGCACCCTGTCCTGGTGGAAAATATGGAAAGGTTCCACTGCCATTAGTGCCTGTAATTCTGAAACTCTTTGTGCTGATGTTATTGCCAAGAGCAGAGCAGTTTTCCAAGAGATATATTTTAATTCTGCTGTGTTAGCTGGCTCAAAAGGAGGTAAAGTTAATTTTTCCAAAACAAAGTTGAGGTCCCAAGTTGGAGTAGGTGCTCTACGGGGCAGTCTTATGTTTTTAGCCCCTCTGAGGTACTATCTTAGCAAAGGATTAGAGAAAATTGGTGGATTCGTGTTGCAATGAGCAGAGATGGCAGAGGCGTGGATCTTGATGGATGAGAAGGAGAGACCTTTGTCCAGCACCTCAGTTAAATATTGTAGTATCCGAGAAATGTTTGGGACAAGAGGGCCAAGGCTGTGAGCCTGGTTCCAGGCACAGAATCTCTTCCATTTATCCGAATGGGCTTTCCTGGTACTAGGCCTTCTGGCCTCCAGAATGACATCTAGAACAGCTTTGGAGAGAGGCATTGCTTGCTTGAGTAAGGAATCTTCCATGCAGCTAGGTTTAAGGTCTTTAGCTGGCTGTGTAGTATCTGATTGTTGTGCTTAGTCAGCAGATATGGGATTTGAGGCAAATTCCAGGGTGGTCTTTGTGCCAAGTTCTTTAAGATTGGGTACCAGTGCTGGCGTGGCCAGTCTGGTGCAATCAGGATCATCTTTGGCTCTTCTTGCCTGGCTTTTATGAGCACCTTTGCCAGGAGAGGTAGTGGTGAGAAAGCGTATACTTGTAGGTTTTTCCAGCTGAATGAGAGGGCATCCACTTTCCATGCTTGTGGATGGCAACTCCTTGTGCAGAATTTCTGTAGCTGGCAGTTCATTGGGGATGCAAACAGATCTATGTCCGGGCTCCACCATTTCTGTGTTATCATTCTGAATATTTGTGGATTCAATTCCCATTCGTGGGGGCCCATGATGTTTCTGCTTAAGTCGTCTGCCAGTGTGGTTTTCTGTCCTGGCAGGAATTGTGCTTGCAGATTAACTTGATAGTTTAAAGCTGTGTTCCACAAGGTCATGGCTTGTCTGCAGAGGGGGTAGGAGTGAGTGCCCCCTTGTTTGTTTATATACCATATAACTGTGGTGTTCTGTCTTTAGTAGTAGCTGTCCTGGATGCAGCAGGTCCTTGAAAGCTATAAGGGCATTTTCTACAGCTAGCATCGCTTTTTGATTGATGTGAAGATGCCTTTGTTCTGCGGGCCACTTGCCCTGAATACATTTGCCTGCTATGTGTGCTCCCCAGGCGTAATCCGATGCAGCTATCAGTGTTTGCATGGCTGTGGGTTGAGTAAACGGCTGTCCCTTGTTGAGGTGACAAGCTTGAGCCCACCATCGAAACTCCAGTTTAAGGCAAGGTATTAGTGGTATAACTGTTTCCAAACTTTGACAGTGCTGAGACCATACATTCTTTAGGTACCATTGTAGTTTCCTCATAAGCAGTCTGGCATATGGAATTAGTAGTATGCAAGATACCATGTAACCCAAGGCCTGCAGAATTTTTCTTGCAGGGAGTTGGGTCTTTGTTGCCATCAATTGAAAGTATTGAGTCAGTTGTCCTTGCTTGTCTGGCGTGAGATAAGCCATCTGGGCCATTGTGTTCAAGCTGGCACCCAGGAATATTATCTCTTGTGAGGGCACTAGTTTTAATTTCTTTTCGTTTACTGTGTAACCCAAGCAACTTAACTTTTTTACAAACGACAGATGCTTTAGAAGAATGTCCTTGCGCTCTGCTTGAATCAGGCAGTCGTCCAGGTATGGATAAATTTGAATTCCTTTCTGTCTGCAAAATGCAATTACTGGTGACAGGCACTTTGGGGTCTTCACAAAGGGCAGTGAAGAGAATTGATAGTGCATTGAACCAGCTATGAATCGGAGGTATCTTCTGCAGTTTTGTCTGACAGGGACATGCAGGTATGCCTCCTTGAGGTCCAAGGTCACGAGCTAAGCTTTCTTACCCAGCATGGGAAGCTGCTGCTGTAGTGTCAACATTTTGAATTTCGGAACATCCAAGTGTTTAGAAAAGAAAGATCCAGAATGGGCATCCAGGCTTTGTCCTTTCTGGGAACCAGAAGGAGTCTTGAGTAAAATCCTTGTCCTTGCTCTTGTGGTGGTACCTTTTGAATAGCTCTCATATCCATGAGTGCTGTAATTTGTTTTTGAGCCTCTGCCCATTGATTTGGTGGCAGATTTGGCATTCCTTTTAACCTTGGCAGAGTGTGAAAGTGGAACCTGTAACCTTGAGATACAATGTTGAGAACCCATTTGTCTTTGGTGATCATATGCCAATTGAGATAGAAAAGTGCCAGTTTTCCTCCCAAGGGGGCTGCCAAGAGAGCTGTTTGGCAGCTGTAGTGGGAAGTCATTGGGGCTGCTTTTTATATGGTTGGGGCCCATCTTCCCCTTCTTTCTGGCCTGATGCAACCCATTGTCGAGGCCTGTAAGGACCTTGTGGTTGACCTCTACCCTCTTGGACGTCTGTATCTGCCCCTTTGAGGTCTGTCTGTAACTGGAAAGGACCAATTCTTAGTTGGCCAATATCTGCTAAATCGAGAAGGCTGAACCTGTAAGAAATCCTTCACCGTTTGCATAGATTTTTTCTTATCCTCCATTTTCTTTAATACCTCTTCTGCCTTAACTCCAAATAACACATCCTGCTGCAAAGGTGCATCCAATAATTTTACTTTAACATGATCTGGTAATGTATGTTCTTTTAACCAAGCATGTCTTCTAATGACAGAGCCTGTAACTGCTGCTCTGCAGGAGGCCTCTAAAGAATCAAAACCACATTACAAAGTATGTTTTCCCACTTGTTCAGCTGCATGCAATAAATCCTGCATTTTTTTAAATTAGGAGGATCTGAATCTGGAAGCATTTTTTTTGTTTCAACTGAGACATCAAAAATTGCTGATATTTTAGCATGTGAAAAGTACAGTTTTGTACCTACCATAAATGTAGATGTCCGAACAGGATAGCATCTGCAGTCCTAACAAATGGGTTGTCCTGTCGTCAGGCAGCCCTTCGGTCGGCCGGATTCCAAAGTCTGGGTCCGGCTTCGGCTGGTGTCGCACTTCACCCGACGTCATCTCTGCTGGTCTTCAGGTATAAAGGCATCAGCCGACGCCATTTTCCTCAGTGTTTCTTGCCCCAGATGCCAGTAGCCCTCTTGGATAGCTAAATTTTTGGGAAAATGCCAATGTTTCCCAAAAAGTAGAAGGCAAACACAAAAAATATGCATGTATGTACATATATACAAACAAATACACCATAAGAGATCCCCCCCCCAGCTAGCTAATAGGTGGGCAATACCCTAGGAGTACCACAGAGGGGAAGGAGGGTGGGTAATCCTGACTGCAGATGCTATCCTGTTCGGACATCTACATTTATGGTAGGTACAAAACTGTACTATGTCCTTCAAGGATGCATCTGCAGTCCTAACAAATGGGTAGAATACCATAGCCAAACTAGGGGAGGAGGAATAAGAATTATGGTGTACTTAGGATCCCTTGCAACACAGCAGTGGCAAACCCTGCTCGGGATCTAGAGTATAGAGGTAAGTTATAATGCTTGGCAAATGTATGCACGGAGGTCCAAGTAGCAGCCTCAATAATGTCCTTGGTAGCCACTCCTCTTAAGAAGGCTGTGGTAGTGGCTGTAGCCCTTGTAGAATGAGGCCTTATGTTCTGTGGAATTTGCTTTCCATGATAGGAGTAACAGAATCTTACGCAATTTCCTATCCACTTAGAGATTGTCTGTTTGGAAATTGCTATTCCTTCCCTTCCTGTTGCATAGGCTACTAGTAGCTGGTCAGTTTTTCTATTGCCCTTGGTTCTGTCCAGGTAGTAGCGCAACTGTCTATGTACATTCAAGGTATGCAGCAGTCTTTCCCCTTTGTTCTGTGGATTGGGAAAGAAGGTAGGTAGGTGGATTGCCTGGTTTAGAGACAGTCTGGATACCACCTTAGGCATAAATGTAGGATTAGTTCTCATGGACACTCTGTCTTGATGGAAGATTAGGAAGGGTTGTACTGCCATTAAAGCCTGTAGTTCAAACCCTTCTTGCTGAAGTAATTGCCAGTAGGAAAGCAGTTTTCCAGGATAGGTGTTGTAGATCTGCTGTTGCTGCTGGTTCGAATGGAGGGAGTGTCAATTTTTCTAGCACAAAATTCAAGTCCCATGCTGGTAATGGTGGTTTCCTAGGAGGTTTTACATTCTTAATTCCTCTGAGGAACTGCCTGAGTAGAGGATGCGAGAAGACAGGAGGATCGAGGCTGTATTCTGCAGAAATAGCTGATGCATGTATCTTGATGGAGGAATAGGACAGGCCAGAATGTAGGAGCTCTGTCAAATATTCCAGGATGTTGGCAATATCTACTTTTGACACATCTTTCCCTCTTTCCGTACTCCAAATGACAAACCTTTTCCATTTCCCTGCATAGTTCCTTCTAGTAGAAGGTCTGCGGGCCTCAAGGATGTCTTTAACCCTTTGTGATAAAACTGGGTTAGATGTTCTTATGTAATGTTCCAGGCAGTGAGTTGCAGAGTTTTCAGGTTTGGATGCAAGATGATGTAGTTGCACTGAGTCAACATCAAGGGAATCAGGGGTAGAGTCCACGTTTCCCCCCCGAGACATCCTCCTCAGTAATGGATACCAATGTTGTCTTGGCCAATTTGGAGCTATCAGAATTATCCTTGGCCGTTCCTCTTTGATTTTCAGTAGTACCTTGTGCATCAAAGGAAGGGGTGGAAATGCATATGCTGTCAGGCCTTTCCAATTGAAGGATAGAGAGTCCACTTTCAAGCAAGAGGGTGGTATGTCCTTGTGCAGAATTTCTTGAGCTGGTGGTTGAGTGGGGATGCAAATAGGTCTATTTGTGGCATTCCCCATTTCTTTGTGATGGCCTTGAAGATGTCCGGGTGTAGCATCCATTCGTGAGCATCCGAGGTAGTTCTGCTTAACATGTCTGCTAGGATGTTTTCTTTTCCCGGTACAAATATTGCCTGTAAATGAATGTTGTAGCTCAGAGCCATATTCCACAGGTCCAGAGTCATTCAGCATAGGGGGTATGAATGAGTGCCTCCCTGTTTGTTGATGTACCACATGACTGTGGTGTTGTCTGTCCTTATCACTTGGCCTTCTTTGAGGAATGATCCGAAATTCTGGATTGCCAGTTTTACTGCCAGCATCTCTTTTTGATTTATGTGCAGGTGTAGCTGATCTGGAGTCCATAGGCCTTGAATGCACTTGTCCAGCATGTGTGCCCTCCAACCGAGGTCTGAGGTGTCCGTTGTGATGGTTTGGCTTGCTTGAATGTTGTGGAAGGACAATCCTGGGTTTGCCTGGCATGTCTGAGCCCACCATAGGAACTCTTGTTTCAGGCATGGAATTAGTGGTATTTCGGTTTCTAAGCTGTGCTTGTGTTGAGACCATAAATTCTTTAGGTACCACTGTAGCTTTCTCATATGCAGTCTGGCATGGGGGACCAAGATTATGCAGGATGCCATGAAACCCAAGGCCTGCAGTACTTTCCTTGCTGTTAGCTTGTTCTGCTTTGCTAGTGTCAAGAAGTACAAAGGAAGTTTTTCTTGTTTTTCTGCAGTAAGGAATGCCATCTGTTTTACTGTGTCCAATTCTGCACCCAAGAATGTTATTGTCTGGGATGGTATCAGTTTTGACTTTTTTAAATTGACTGTGTATCCCAGAGCTTGTAGTAAGCAAATGACTCTTTGTAAGTCTTGTGTCAGCTTGCTTTTGTTGTCCGCTTGTATCAGGCAGTCGTCCAGGTATGGATAAATTTGGATTCCCTGAAGCCTGCAATGAGCGATTACTGATGCCAGGCATTTCGTGAATACTCTGGGCGCAGTAGATAAGCCAAAGGGCAATGCTGAGAATTGATAATGCTCTGATCCTGCAAGAAATCTGAGGTATCTTCTGCAAATTGGTCGTATGGGGACGTGCAGGTATGCCTCCTTGAGATCTAGAGTTACCAGCCAATACTCCTTGCCCAGCATGGGAAGAAGTTGGTGTAGGGTCAGCATTTTGAATTTTGGAACAATGATGAATGTGTTTAAAGCGGACAGGTCGAGAATAGGTCTCCAACTGTTTTCTTTTCTTGGTAGTAGGAAGAGTCTGGAGTAAAATCCCTTGCCCTGTTCTGTAGGTGGTACCCTTTCCACAGCTCTCATCTTTTTTAATTGCGCAATTTGTTTTAGGGCTTCTGACTTTTGATTTGGTGGCAGGTTTGGCATTCCTCTTTTTGCTGGTAAGGTGTGGAAATGAAACCTGTATCCTTGGTCTATAGTTTGCAAAATCCAGTTGTCTCTTGTGATACAGTGCCAGTTTTTTGAAAATAAGGCTAACTTTCCGCCTAAGGGTGCTACTATTTGTTCCCTGGTAGGCGGTGTTAGAACCAAGTCACTGTGATTGTCCTGTTGCAGTGGTAGTGGTTGTATCCGTGCCTCGTTGGTTATTGCCTTGCCATTGGCGTCCCCTGTAGGCACCTCCTCTGGGTTGGTTTCTGCCTCTGGAACGTCTATTCCTGCCTCTCTGATTTTTAGAGGAGTCTGGAAAGGACCAATTTTTGGAAGGCCAGTTCCTGCTGAACCTTGGGGGCTGTACCTGTAAGAAATCTTGAACTGTTTGTACAGATTTTGCCTTCTCTTCCATTTTCTTCATTACTTGTTGGGCAGGAGAACCAAAAAGACTGACCTTGTCCATAGGAGCATCTAAAAGCTTTGCTTTAACATGATCCGGCAAGACCTGCTCTTTCAACCATACATGTCTTCTTATAACTGTGCCAGTCATGGCTGATCTAAATGAAGCCTCCAGTGCATCATAGCCGCATTTTAAAGAATGGTTACTAACCTGCTGAATGTTATTCACCATTTCTAGAACATATTTCTTATCTAAGGAATCATCAGAGGACAGTTTCTTAGTTAACTGATCAAGCATAAACTCTTGGTATTGGATCATATGAAACTGACAGTTCAAAGCTCTAGCTGAGAGAGTAGCGGAGGTGTATACTTTTTTACCCCATCTCTCTAAGGACCTGGATTCCCTATCAGAAGGGAGAGGGTTTTTAGCTGAGGTCGGCTACTGCCTTAGGCCCTGGGAGATAGTCTCGGATCTGCAAAGGAGCCTTGTATAAGTGGTGATGAGTGTCCGTACCCTGTAGAACCTGTCGGGCTTAGCAGGGGCTGGAGGTAAAGTATCAGGAGCAGTGCAAACATCATTAAAGGCATCATCCACAACAGGAAGAACTGGAGGTATAGCTAAGGGCCTATGCTGGTAAGTGTAAAAGGTCCTAAGCCTTTTCCTTGAATCTGAGAAATCTTGTCCCTGCCATTGGAATTGCTCTCATGGCATGTAAGGTTTCCCAAAGGAAAATTCCTCTGGTGGAGAGGCAGAAGGAATAGATTCTTCAGCATCAGAATCTTCATAAGTAGAAAGAGGAGCCTCTGGATGGTCTGTAATGTCTGAGTCATCAGAAGAGTCATCTGAGGAGCCTGGCTCAGGGTGCTCTACTCTGGGTCTCTTATCTGGAGGTTGTGAGGCCCTGTCTGGGTGAGATTGGGATCCTCTTATTAGAGAGACGAGATCCTCTGCCAAGGTAAGCATTTGTGAACTGGAGCTGGGCCTGTGAGAGGGGGGCTTAACAGGCACTGATTTAGCAGTTTTGGCTGCTTTAGCCCTGGCAAAGGCCTTTATAGACATGGCTGCAGGAGGCCTAGCAGCACCACGTGCTGGGGTAGAGACATCCAAAGGGATGGTGTCCGATAACTCTGGAGAAACCACAATTGTAGGCAAAATTTCAGAGACCGATTCAGCTAGGTTAGAAGGGGCCTCGGTAGTAGTCATGGATTCGGCTGTAGATTGAACCGTTTGCTCGGTTTCGGCCGAAACCGAGACACTCGCGGTTTGCTTTACCGTGGTTTCGGCCGAAACCGCAGACCGCGAGTGTCGGTCCTTTTCTTTGCGTTTTTTAACAATTTGGGTGGTCGGAGGATCCGACGGCATAATGTATGCAAAATCTGAGCCGAAAAACTGTTCAGCAAACTCCGACCGACGCCTAAGCGTTCGTCGGTTGAAGGAAGCACAAGCTAAACAAGCTGCTACGTCGTGGTCTGGGCCTAAACAAGGCAAGCAGTAAGAGTGGAAATCTTTATGAGGTATTTGTTTCCCACAAGTTAAACAGTTATTTACTTTTTCTGACATCGGCTGAGGCAAGAAAGAGTCCCCAACGGGTACTTAGCTTTAGAAGTCTTGAAGTTGTATTCGGTAGTAGTAATCTCTGGATCTGACCGACCGGCACTTGCGAACAGCTTCTGCTTGGCGCCACGGCAAGAAAGACTGAGGAAAATGGCGTTGGCTGATGCCTTTATACCCGAAGACCAGCAGAGATGACGTCGGGTGAAGTGCGACACCAGCCGAAGCCGGACCCAGACTTTGGAATCTGGCCGACCGAAGGGCTGCCTGACGACAGGACAACCCATTTGTTAGGACTGCAGATGCATCCATGAAGGACATCTGGCAATTTAAGGCTCTCATTGCTAAAGTTGCAGACTTGTATACTTTCTTTCCCCACCTGTTTAATGCCTTGGAATCTCTGTCAGAGGGAACTGGATTCTTGGCTGAGGCGGCCTTAACCCCTTTCGGTCCCTGATCAATAGTTTCAGGGTCAGCAACAGGGCTTTTATTCAGAAATCTGAGAGTCAGGGACTCTGTAGTATCGGTCAGGTTTAACTGGGGCTGGAGGTAAGGAATCAGGATTTAAGCTGGATTCAGTACACACATCATCCACAATATCTAACACTGGCGGAATAGCAAGGGGTCTGTGTTGAGGTAATAAAAGGAAGTCTCTGAGCCTTTTCTTGGATTCTGAGTAATCCTGGCCTTCCCAATGGAAATGCTCCCTCATGGCATGCAAGGTTTCCCCAAAGGAGTAGTCCTCAGGCGGAGGGGGTAAAGAATATCCTAGGTCTGAGGATGAATCAGAAGAGATGGAGACCTGGTCGGATGAGTCATAGTCTGCATCCTGTCTAGGCCTTTTATCAGGAGGGGGGTGGGACCCCCTGATCAGAGTGATTAGGTCTTCGGCCATTTTGAGCATTTGTTTCTTAGGCATGGAGGCCTGTCCTGAAGAATGCTGCATTTGTTTCTTTGTTTTTAAAGGAGGCTTAGACTTAGCAGAGGGTTTAATGCTTAACTGAGTAGGTCTGAAGATACCCTCTAAATCTGCGGGTCGCTCAGCTACTCTGGATCACTCTGAAGGATTAGTTTCGGAAGGCTGAACACCATGTGCATCCGAAGGCCCAGCCATCTCCACGTGGGAGTCAGAGGCAGCCCGCGGTTCTACAGAAGCTGTCATCAGGGGCTGCGAAGGCGCCTCGCTGAAAACCGGAGAACCGCGACTGGCCTAGAAGAGGCTTCGTAGTCAGTTTTGGGCCTCTGATGCCTATCCTTGTCTTTGCACTTATGTATTCCGGTCATCGGAAGATCCAATGGCATGGTATAGTTGAATTTTCTACCAAAATAATGTTGGGCAAAATCAAACAGACGTTTAATAGTGCACTTGTTAAACCTAGCACAAAACCGACAACCAGTGACATCGCGGTCTGGGCCTAGGCATGGGATACAATAAGAATGGAAATCCTTATGAGGTATTTGCTTCCCACAAGAAATACAATTATCAACTTTTACTGACATCGGTCTGAGGCAAGAAAAAAAAAGTTTCCCCAACGGAGTACTCAGCTTTGTAGAAGACTTTGGTTCTGGATTCTGAATGAAAATCTCAGGAGACGGCCGACCGGCACTTGCGAACTGCTTTTGCTTCGGGCACCGCACGGCAAGAAAGACTGAAGAAAATGGCGTCAGCTGCATCTTCTATACCCCTGTCACACTGACGTCAGGGAGGGGAGACAGCAATCAACGCCAGCCCAAGACTCTGGAACTCAGGCCAACTGGGGAACCGCCTGGCGGCAGGATAACCCAAGTGTAATGACTGCAGCAGTGTAACCCAATGACATCTGCAGGTTCCACAGTTGAAGCATCTCACAGCATACCGGACTCCGAATGCTTCTCAGTAGAGGCCTGCAAATCTGAAGTAGCGAGTATCAGGGACTGCAAAAGCGCCCCACTGAGTACCTGCAAACTGTCGACTAGCTTAGAAGTGTCGTCGGCAGCTTTGGACCTGGGCTTTATCTTTGTATTTTTCCAGAAGGTCAGTAGTCGGGTGGCTTACTGAAGCCATATCTGGGTAATTAAACAGAGTACCAAAATATTTAGAAGCGTAAATATACAGATGTATAGTTCGTTGCTCAAATAAGGCACAAAGCAGACAGCAAGATATGTCGTGGTCAGGGCCTAGGCAAGGAATATAGTACGAATGAAAATCTTAATGAGGTATTTGCTTTCCACAAGAAATACAAAAAATTTACTGACTGACATCAGTTCAGAGCAAGAAAAAGTGTCCTCAACGGGGTACTTGGCTTTAGTTGAAGACTTCAGTTCTGAAACTCGAAAACAAAAATTTCAGGAGTCAGCCGACTGGCACTTCCGAACTGCTTCTGCTTCGGGCACTGTACGGCAAGAAAAACTGATGTAATGGCGTCAGCTGCATGCTTCATACCCCTGACTACCTAACATCATGAAGATGAGACAGCAACAGACGCAGGACCCAAGACTTTGATAATCAGGCGGACTGAGAGTTACTGCAAGCAGATAACCCAAATGTGATGACTGCAACAGTGAAACACTACCATCTTGTCTGAATTATGTCTAACCGAGCCCCAATGAAGTCTAGGTCGGAAGTGGTGCCAGAGAAGATTTGCCGAGAATGATGGTGATGCCTAACCTCTGAGCTAGTAGAAAAAAGGAATCCCTCACTTGACAAAGTTGATGCCTGAAAAGGCAGTAAGGAGCTAATCATCCAGGTCTCAGGTGAGCTGCTACTACTGACATAACTTTGGTAAAGACACTGGGGGCTGTGTTGAGATCAAAGGGGAGCGCTCTGAACAGATTAGGATTCACTCCTAGCCAGACCTGGAGAAACCTCCGAGAGCATCTGCCCATCTTGATGACAGTACACATCCTGGTGATTGATATTGCACATCCAATCGTTCTCCTACAGAAATGGCAGGATATAGTGAAGGGTGACCATCCGGAATTTTGTCTTGGCCACTGACAGGTTCATGGTGGATAGATCCAGAACTGGTCTTTGGTCCCCCATCTTCTTTGGCACTAAAAAGAACCTGGAATAAATGCCTAATCCAGACTGGTCTTGGGCGACATGTTGGATGACTCATTTTTCTACCAGCTTTATTTCCAGTACTGCATCCTCCCTGTGCGCAGGTGGGACATGCAGGAGGTATTTCCGTGATACAGGAGGTTACGAGGAATGGGACTTAACCGCTGGATATAATCTGCAACACCCAATGATCTTTTGCCGACTCCCACTTCCTTAGGTGTAGCGATAACCACCCCCCAACTACCTCCAGAGGGAAGCAGTCAGGCAACCCTTCAGTGCTGCTGCGCGGGTCTGTACAAGAAAGGTTTGAGTAATTTGTCAGACACCCACTGCCTCTAGGGCAACAACCATCTATCCCCCTCTGTCCCTGGGGAAGGTTGAGTCTCTAGTATCTTGGGGGAAAGTCTGAGACTTCTGGGACCACATCTTAGTCCCTCACTGATTCCTAGAACAAGATCGATAAGGGGTGGAGAAGCAGATCCCAAAGGCAGACAGTATTCCCATCCTTCTCATTCTATACGTACAGACTTTCCAAACAGGGAGAACTGTCATACAGGGAATTGGTGAACAATGTCTTAAAAGGTTCCATGTACTGAAAGAGCTGGAGCCAGGCATGTCACCTGATGTCAACACCTGTACCAGCTGTTCTAGCAGCTCCCCCGGTAGCACAGGAGGAGACGCATAGAAGTATTTCAGTCTGACTTTAGAGTGGTCATACGAGTGGAAAACATCTTGTCCGCCGACAGACTTGGGGGTCGACTTAGTGATATTCACTAGGTCTCGTTGCAGCCAAATTACATGTGCCATGTAATTCAGCGCTCTTACAGAAAACATTGCTGAAGCATGCACCTGTTTCCAAATCGGTCCATCTCCCTTGACTTGGTCAGGATGAACCGTAGAGCTCTCCTGAGTGAGCTCTTATTGGCAGCTGCCACCACCATAACATCAACCGGGGACCCCTTGTTCCAGTGTGCACTGTTGGGGTGCTTAAAACTTTATACGGGCTCTTTGGGATGGGCTCCACCATATCCATTTCCTTCCACACCAAAGATGTTATCAGGTCCACTAATGTATCAGTTGGAGGGGGCAGCCAGGAAGAGAAGCCTGTGCCGAACGCCTCGAGGAGCACAGATTCATCCAAGTTCGGTTTCTGGGCAGACCACCCCCGTTCTCCCCTAGCAAAGGAGTTCCATGAGGTCCCCAAAGGAGACAGCCTCACAGGGAGACTGGGGGAACCTCCCCTTTCATCCAATCTGTGTCTTTGGCGAGTGGCTCTGGAGGGAAGTCAAAGTGCCTCCTTTTGCACATGCGATTGCTAGCGATCTCCTCAGTAGGAATCTCTAGGGAGGACTCGACAACGTCCTGCTGCTCTGAAGCGGAAGCTTCCCAAGGCAAAATGACACCAAGTTGTCCCCGAGATGGAAGGATGGCTGGAACCATACTCAACAGGAAAAGGCGGAGCGGACTCAGACAAGATGGTCAAGGATTTCTAAATCTAGAGAATCCTCTCCAACAAATCAAAAGCCGAAGGGGAACAAACATCCTGAGAAAGTTCAGTAGGAGCCATCCCCCTCTGACCACACAAGGGAGCCAGAGCAGAGCCTCGAGGTCCGAGATACTAAAGGGAAGACTGCGCTCGACACACACTGAGCAGACATGGATCAGATGCCGAGGCTACAGTTCTGACAGCTTGCTGGATCGGACCCAGTCTAATCACACACTCAAAGAAGTGGCCGGTGTGGAGGTACAAGGTACAGTCGGTGCAGACCCTTCGACCCAAAGGGTCCTCTGATCCAAGGGTTCCAAAACCAAAGGTTGCACTGGACAGAGTAATTGGGGTGAAGGACTGTGTGATACCCGCTCAAGAGGGAGAGGGAGCAGGCAAGACTACCATCTGAATCTGGTTGCGGATGAACTTCCGCATCATCCTGTCCATCTCCGCTTCACTAAGGCTACAGGTGGAGCAGGAGGAAGAGGAGACTGACACCGGCTGGAATGACGGTGAGGGGAAGCCTGCATGGGAGACGGGATCTGGGGCTCCTCTGGCTCAGTAGAAAACTGGGCAGAACAGAGCCAGGAAGACTCTTGTCTGGTAGCTGGCCTAGATTTAGGCTGAGGGCTGGCAACGAACAATCTGGAGACCGCTTTTTCTGCCTCTCCTTTTTTGATTTCTCCCTTTCTCCAGACCTCTTGGCGAGTGTTTGAGTTCCAGAGGCCAGGGAAGTGGTAAAAGCTGAAGCTGGGGGCAGCGTCAGGACTACAGTCCCTGAAGAGGGAAGGACGCCCTTTAGGATTAATTTATCCCTCCTGTCCTTTAGTGCCCTGGGATTAAACCCAGCACAGACATAACAGGAGGTCTGCAAATGGGCCACCCCCAGACACACCATGCACAGAGTGTGGCCATCGGTTGGGGAGAGCTTATGGCCACACACTGTACACTTTCTGAATCCTGGCTTGGGAGGTTTTAGACACATTCAAAAGGCAGGCCCAGCACACCCAAACACTCAAGCCACGTGCTATAAAAAAATAAAAGTAGAAAAGAGTTTTTGTTTTCTTTATACAGACGACCATATGGAGGGGAGGTAGAAAGTAGGGAGGGAATTAGAGAAAGATATATAAAACCCCAAAAACAACTCACTTGCCACAATGACAAAGTAGAGAGCACAGACCAAGATGCGGACTTTACAGGTGGCAAAACAAGATCTGAAGGGAGGAAGGAGATTGGCATTATGGGTAAAGGGAGGAGCTTTGAGCTCTGATAAGATGCTGGATATGTGGCAGATTCAGATCAGATACGAATCCTTAACCCACCGGTTGAAGATCAAATGAAAACTACTACTTCAGATATCTTGTTCACTACTGACTGGGGAATCCCTCGTGGGGCATCATAAATGGACCAGCTGCGCCTGTCTGCCAATACGTTGGATTTCACTGGGACATGTGTTGCATGTAGAAAGCTGTGCGAAGAGATCGCCCATTCCCAAACCCTCATGGCCTCTTTGCACAGTGGGTGTATGAACGGGTTACCCTTTGTTTGGTGATATACCAGACTACTGACATGTCCTTGTGAATAGCAATGCTCCGCAGAGGGAGAGTATCCTGAAAGGCTTGAATGGCAAGACAGCTCTCATTTGAAGGACAATTATATGCAATCTGGTCTCCAAGTCAGTCCATATGCCTTTGGCAATCTTCCCCTTGAAATGCCTAACCCAGCCACCCTAGGTGGGAAGCGTGCATGGTCACTGTGGCTATTGGTGGGAGAAGGATAAAAGGTCTGCAGACGGGTAGGAGTGAGTCCACCATTCTAGAAGACTTCTAAAAATATTGGTCAACCTGATAGGAACAGACAGGGCCTGATATTGAACTAACCATTGAACAGCCAGCATCCATTGTAAAAGTGCACACATTGTTTTTGGGAAGAGGTACCAAGATTACAGCAGCTGCCACAGATCCCAGGTCCTGCAGAATCAATCTGACAGGAGAAGAGGGATGAGAAACTATGGCTTGGACACGAAGAGTCGAAGTGCTGATATGATGTTCAGGCAAGGAAGCTACCTGCATAATGGTGTTCAGCTGGGCCCTGATGAATTCCAAAATTTATACTGGCAATGGTTGTGATTTTTCTGGATTTATGCCTAGAAAGTGGGGTATCCAGTAGTGTCTCCCTGGCCTGAAACAGTTGATGCTGGGTGGGAGCAGTTAGCCAATCGTCTAGATATGGGAATACCTGAAACCCTTGCAGTCAGACAGATCAGCTGCAAGCTCTGCAATGCACTTGGTAAAACACCATAGGAGCTATGGTGAAACCAAAGAGCAGGGTTCAGAAATGGAAGTGATTGGCACCCATGCAAAAAATGCAGGTGCCTTTGGAGCGCCTGTATTTTGACGTGATAGTACGCATCCTTGAAGTCTCTAGAGCACATCCAATCTTCTTTCCTCAAGTAAGAAAAGAATACACTGAACTGTCACGATCCAGAACATCTCCTTTACATATAAATTGAGTTTGGTGCTAAAGAATACAGGGGACCTGCGGGCCTGTATTAGACCCAAGCAAAGAGAAACGGGGGTAAATTTTGGATCCTCTCCGCTTGGCTAGGAATTT
>NC_056743.1:21209134-21226941 GCF_019279795.1 Protopterus annectens
GCCATCTACGGGGGAGTCCCCTTGGCCCTGACAAAGTTCCAAATTACACTTGGGTTATCCTGCCGTCAGGCGGTTCCCCAGTTGGACTGAGTTCCAAAGTCTTGGTCCGGCGTCGGTTGCTGTCGCCTCCTCCCTGACGTCAGTGCAACAGGGGTATATAAGATGCAGCCAACGCCATTTTCTTCAGTTTTTCTTTCCCCAGATGTCAGGTGCCTCTAAACAGGTAGGCAATTCCAATTGCTAATAAAACATACATAAGAAAAGCAAAAAACAACTTACAGCTACCAGCAAATACTCCCCATAGGTAGTAAGGGTAGAAGACATAGGTACGTACCAGCTAGTAAGAGGGGAAGGTGGGAGGGTAACCTGGACTGCAGCAGTGTATACACTCGAACATCTACATTTATGGTAGGTACAAAATTGTACTATGTTCATCGTGTTACACTGCTGCAGTCATTACACTTGGGTAGAATCCCAAAGCTGAGGTAGGGTGGCTGGTTCTATAAGGCATTAGGGGTGTCTATAAGGCCCTGCAGCACTGCAGTGGCGAAGCCAGCTCTGGATTTAGAGTATAGAGGCAGACGGTAATGCTTGGTGAAGGTATGTACAGAACTCAAGTTGCTGCTTCCAAAATATCCTTGGTAGGTACTCCCCTGAGGTAGGCAGTTGAAGTGGCTGTTGCCCTGGTGGAGTGAGATCTAATGCTGCTAGGTACAGGTTTTCCATGGTATGTGTAGCAGAAACGTGTACAACGTCCTATCCATTTTGAAATAGTCTGTTTTGAAATGGCTTTTCCCTGTGCTCCTGCAGCATATGCTACCAATAATTGCTCAGATTTTCTGAAAGCTTTGGTTTTGTCCAAGTAGAAGCGTAACTGCCTGTGAATGTCCAAAGAGTGCAGTAGTCTCTCTCCTTTATTCTGTGGTTTAGGATAAAAAGTTGGCAGGTGAATAGTTTGGTTTAGAGCCACACTGGATACCACCTTTGGCATAAATGTAGGGTTAGTTCTTAAAGACACCCTGTCCTGGTGGAAAATGAGGAAAGGTTCCACTGCCATTAGTGCCTGTAATTCTGAAACTCTTTGTG
The DNA here is from genome assembly GCF_019279795.1 of Protopterus annectens. Taxonomy (NCBI): domain Eukaryota; kingdom Metazoa; phylum Chordata; order Ceratodontiformes; family Protopteridae; genus Protopterus; species Protopterus annectens. The sequence continues at coordinate 21,210,221 of NC_056743.1, forward strand.
CTGATGTTATTGCCAGGAGCAGAGCAGTTTTCCAAGAGATATATTTTAATTCTGCTGTGTTAGCTGGCTCAAAAGGAGGTAAAGTTAGTTTTTCCAAAACAAAGTTGAGGTCCCAAGTTGGAGTAGGTGCTCTACGGGGTGGTCTTATGTTTTTAGCCCCTCTGAGGTACTGCTTTAACAAAGGATTAGAGAAAATTGGTGGATCCGTGTTGTAATGAGCAGAGATGACACAGGCGTGGATCTTGATGGATGAGAAGGAGAGGCCTTTGTCCAGCATCTCAGTTAAGTATTGTAGCATCTGAGGAATGTTTGGGACAAGAGGGTCGAGGCTGTGAGCTTGGTTCCAGGCACAGAATCTCTTCCATTTATCTGAATAGGCTTTCCTGGTACTAGGCCTTCTGTCCTCCAGAATGACATCCATAACAGCTTTGGAGAGAGGCCATCTGGGCCGTTGTGTTCAAGCTGGCACCCAGGAATGTAATCTTTTGTGAGGGCACTAGTTTTGATTTCTTTTCGTTTACTGTGTACCCCAGGCAACTTAACTTTTTTACAAACGCCAGATGCTTTAGAAGAATGTCCTTGCTCTCTGCTTGAATCAGGCAGTCGTCCAGGTACAGATAAATTTGAATTCCTTTCTGTCTGCAAAATGCAATTACTGGTGCCAGGCACTTTGTGAAGACCCTGGGTGCAGTAAATAAGCCAAAGGGCAGTGCAGAGAATTGCTAGTGCATTGGACCAGCTATGAATCTGAGGTATCATTTGCAGTTTTGTCTGATCCCTGCAGGTATGCCTCTTTGAGGTCCAAAGTCATGAGCCAAGCTTTCTTTCCCAGCATGGGAAGAAGCTGCTGTAGTGTCAACATTTTGAATTTCGGAACATCCAGGTAAGTGTTTAGAGATGAAAGATCCAGAATGGGCCTCCAGGCTTTGTCCTTTCTGGGTACCAGAAAGAATCTTGAGTAAAATCCTTGTCCTTGCTCCTGTGATGGTACCTTTTGAATAGCTCTCATATCCATGGGTGCTGTAATTTGTTTTTGAGCCTCTGCCCATTGATTTGGTGGCAAATTTGGCATTCCTTTTAACCTTGGCAGAGTGTGAAAGTGGAACCTGTAACCTTGAAATACAATGTTGAGAACCCATTTGTCTTTGGTAATCATTTGCCAATTGTGGTAGAAGAGTGCCAGTTTTCCTCCCAAGGGGGCTGCCAAGAAGGATTTGTTTGGCAGCTGTAGTGGGAAGTCATTGGAGCTGTTTTTTATATGGTTGGGGCCTGTCTTCCCCTTCTTTCTGGCCTGATGCAACCCATTGTCGAGGTCTGTAAGGACCTTGTGTTTGACCTCTACCTCTTGGACGTCTGTATCTTCCCCTTTGAGGTCTGTCTATAATTGGAAAGGACCAATTCTTAGTTGGCCAGTTTCTGCTACATCTAGGAGGCTGAACCTGTAAGAAATCCTTCACCGTTTGCATAGATTTTGTCTTATCCTCCATTTTCTTTAATACCTCTTCTGCCTTAACTCCAAATAACACATCCTGCTGCAAAGGTGCATCCAATAATTTTACTTTAACATGATCTGGTAACGTATGTTCTTTTAACTAAGCATATCTTCTAATGACAGAGCCTGTAACTGCTGCTCTGCAGGAGGCCTCTAGAGAATCAAAACCACATTGCAAAGTATGCTTTCCCACTTGTTCAGCTGCATGCAATAAATCCTGCATTTCTTTAAAGTTAGGAGGATCTGATTCTGGAAGCATTTTTTGTTTTAACTGAGACAGTAAAAATTGCTGATATTTTAGCATGTGAAACTGGCAATTTAAGGCTCTCATTGCTAAAGTTGCAGACGCATATACTTTCTTTCCCCATCTGTCTAATGTTCTGGAATCTCTGTCAGAGGGAACTGGATTCTTGGCTGATGAGGCCTTAACTCCTTTGGGTCCCTGAGAAATAGTTTCAGGGTCAGCTACAGGGCTTTTATACAGCAATTTATGAGAGTCTGGGACTCTGTAGTATCTGTCAGGTTTAACAGGGGCTGGAGGTAAGGAATCAGGATTTAAGCTGGATTCAGTATACACATCATCCACAATATCTAACACTGGCGGAATAGCAAGGGGTCTGTGTTGAGGTAATAAAAGGAAGTCTCTGAGCCTTTTCTTGGATTCTGAGTAATCCTGGCCTTCCCAGTGGAAATGCTCCCTCATGGTATGTAGGGTTTCCCCAAAGGAGTAGTCTTCAGGCGGTGAGGCTGATGGAATTGATTCCTTAGCATCAGAATCCTCATAAGGGGGTAAAGAGTATCCTAGGTCTGAGGACGCATCAGAAGAGATGGACACCTGGTCAGATGAGTCATACTCTGCATCCTGTCTAGGCCTTTTATCAGGAGGGGGATGGGACCCCCTGATCAGAGTGATTAGGTCTTCGGCCATTTTGAGCATTTGTTTCTTAGGCATGGAGGCCTGTCCTGGAGAATGCTGTATTTGTTTCTTTGATTTTAAAGGAGTCTTAGGCTTAGCTGAGGGCATTAATGCTTAACTGAGTAGGTCTGAAGATACCCTCTGAAGCTGTGGGTTGCTCAGCTACTCTGGATCCCTCTGAAAGGTTAGTATAGGTAGGCTGAATAACTAGTGCATCCGAAGGCCCAGCCATCTCCACGTGGGAGTCAGTGGCAGCCTGTGGTTCTACAGAAGCGGTCGTCAGGGGCTGCGAAGGTGCCTCGCTGAAAACCGGAGAACCAGCGACTGGCCTAGAAGAGGCTTCGTCATCAGTTTTTGGCCTCGGATGCCTATCCTTGTCTTTGCGCTTTTTGTGTATTCTGGTTGTCGGAAGTTCCAACGGCATGGTATAATTGAATTTTCTACCAAAATAATGTCGGGCAAAATCAATCCGACGTTTAACAGTGCGGTTGTTAAACCTAGCACAAAACCGACAATCAGTGACGTTGTGGTCTGGGCCTAGGCATGGGATACAATAGGAATGGAAATCCTTATGAGGTATTTGCTTCCCACAAGAAATACAGTTATTAACTTTTACTGACATCAGTCTGAGGCAAGAAAAAGTTTCCCCAACGGGGTACTTAGCTTTGTAGAAGACTTCGGTTCTGGATTCGGAATGAAAATCTCAGGAGACGGCCGACCGGCACTTGCAAACTGCTTTTGCTTCTGGCACAGCGCGGCAAGAAAGACTGAAGAAAATGGCATCGGCTGCATCTTATATATCCCTGTCGCACTGACATCAAGGAGGAGGCGACAGCAACCGACGCCGGACCAAGACTTTGGAACTCAGGCCGACTGGGGAACCGCCTGACGGCAGGATAACCCAAGTGTATTGACTGCAGCAGTGTAACACGATGAACATCTGTAGGCATCTCCTGTATCTGGGGTGCTTGATATCTATGGAGGCTAGGAGTGCTTGAGGGAGGATAAGAGGTAATAAGGTTTGCAGGGTAAGCAATTTGAATGAGGGAACTATGAGAAAGTCGTTGAGGTAGGAGAGGTCTAGGATGGGTCTCCAAGGACATCCTTCCTGGGACCAAGGAATAGGTGCGAGTAGAAGCCACTTTCCTCTTTGTCCTGGGGCCACAGGCTTGACAGTGCCCTGTTTGAGCAGGTTTTGCAGGACTGGCGGAAAGAGAGGCTCCTGTTCTTTTGGAGGATGGGGAATACCCCTGGCACCTTGTGCCAGACCATGAAGTACCCCCTCTTGATGATGCTTATCACCCAAGTGTCTTGGGTGATGAGTTTCCAGGATGGAAGGGATAGGGTTAGATGCTGGAGAAGCCCATCCGATCAGGAAGGGCTGCTTAGCAAGCTAAGAGGACGAGGAAGATGTATGAGGAAACTGATGAGTTTTCTTAGGCTTGAGGTTTTGATTGTGGGGTTCTGGATTGCCTGCATATAAAGATTTGTTTTTGATACATATTATATAAAGTAAAATATTTTTCCCCAAACCAGCTGGGAAATTATATTTTCTTCTAAAGCAAGGTTTAACTTGATACATGGTTTGAAATAAATGTTTCTTTGTAAAAAGCAGAAATGCAAGGCTTGACCTGCAAAGTTAAAAATAAATACAGAAAGTATGACATCCTTAGCAACAAGCTATCTCAGTCAGACACCTGCTAGAGAAATTTCTGAGGAAATAAAACATGCTTAGTTTAATATATGTGGTTTAGAATTGGTTCATGGAAAGAACATGTCTAGTTTAGCTTGAAGACGTGTGGTTGTGGGCTTAAGCTTAAACTGATACAGTAAAATGGCATCCTGTTATGACTGACTGAAACATACAGAGAGACACTTGATATTTTTGCAGGGGCTTTTTGATGAGTCTTCAGATGCAGAAATGAAAGAAATAAAATACAGACACTTCAACTGGTGTAAAGATGACATGGAACAAGGATCAGTCATGCAAACCACAAGGACACACATGAACATTGCTTTTTCTTTTTTACGCCACCTTGATCAAGTGTGCCTTGATCCTAGGCACAACACAGTTTGTGAGAAGCAAAGACTTTTTTCTAGCTATGTTATACTAGAATTGAAATAACTCAGACAGTGTAACTGCTTGGACATATTAAACTATAACAAAAACTGCAGTACATTACAAGTCTGGTTACTCTGCCATTATAAATAATTTAACAGTGGCGAGCCAGCTTGACAGTGACCTTTTATATCCATCACCATCAGTTACTGTTCATTTGGTGCCATAATTTCTACTCCAGTTCCACAGGCTGACAGTTTGTTTCCAGTGCTTCTCCAAGGTGGTACCTGAGTTTGCCGTTGTATCTGTCCAATGACATTCCATCATCAAGTCGTCTGTTGAAGGACACCATTTCTTCAAAGTGACTTCAGCCATAAAATGTAAACCTGGAATTTTTAATGTTCAAAAATTATATAACAGTTGTGTTTGTAAATGGATAAAGGTCTTTTCAGGCTTGCTAGTTGTTGCTGAAGCACCTACCAAGGGGAGAAAACGCTGAGAGAAGAAAAGGAGCCACTTTTGCGATTTTAAGTATTTTCTTCTGATTTTTTTGTTAAGTTTTAATGCTTTGCCTCCTACTTTTTGGCATTTTCCGGCTTGCTAAAGTTTATATCTGTAACAGTAACAGTACTTGGAACACATCTAGAGCCTGTTTACTGCATTTCCTGTGTTGCACTTAATTTAAAATCGTTTTTTTCCTCTAAAAACTGCATTTTACTTGATTTTGGCCTAGCACTCAAGTGTGGGGTCATTTATTGCACTGTTGTGATTATTTTGCTGCTTGTGTGTCTGTGCTACCTTTAAACTACAAAAAAAAAAAAAAATCTTGCTTTTTTCCCCACTTTCTGAATGTTAAGAAAGTTCAGTTACAGATTTGCTGTTCTGAACTGTTTGGAAGTTTCTAGAAGGCCAGTGCATGCTTGGGCTAAAGGGAAGTCTCTGTGTTCACCAGTGGGAGTGGTTAACACTGAACAGCGTGCCTGTCCCTGGAGGAGTGGTTACTGCCTAGAAGCTGTAATTTTATTGGCCATTTTGGGTCAATTCTAATCTCCTTGATCTCTCTCTCTTAAAACCTGGCTGCCTCGTGGTTTTGGCGTCTTTTCAGGCTTGCTAGTTTGTTGCTGAAGCACCTACCAAGGGGAGAAAATGCTGAGAGAAGAAAAGGAGCCACTTTTGTGATTTTAAGTATTTTCTTCTGATTTTTTGTTAAGTTTTACTGCTTTGCCGCCTACTTTTTGGCATTTTCCGGCTTGCTAAAGTTTATATCTGTAACAGTAACGGTACTTGGAACACATCTAGAGCCTGTTTACTGCATTTCCTGTGTTGCACTTAATTTAAAATCGTTTTTTTCTCTAAAAACTGCATTTTACCTGATTTTGGCCTAGCACTCAAGTGTGGGGGTCATTTATTGCACTGTTGTGATTATTTTGCTGCTTGTGTATCTCTGCTACCTTTAAACTATAACAAAAAGAAAAAAAAAAACAAAAAAAATCTTGCTTTTTTCCCATTTCTGAAAGTTAAGAAAGTTCAGTTACAGATTTGCTGTTCTGAACTGTTTGGAAGTTTCTAGAAGGCCAGTGCTTGCTTGGGCTAAAGGGAAGTCTCTGTGTTCACCAGTGGGAATGGTTAACACTGAACTGCCTGCCTGTCCCTGGAGGAGTGGTTACTGCCTAGAAGCTGTAGTTTTATTGGCCATTTTGGGTCAATTCTAATCTCCTTGATCTCTCTCTCTCTTAAAACCCTACAACTCTCTTTTTGCACGGTTTTGCGCACTGAGCAGCGTCGGGCAGTGCCGCCTAAACAGGTTTAAAGTATTCCAGGCTCCACAAAGTCTGCTCTTCACTTTTTCCCTTAGAACTGTTCAAACTCTCAAAGTAATCACTCTATTCTCTTTCTAAAGCCCTGCACTTGGCTCAGCTCTTATAAGGAAACACTAACTAACTAAAGCACTGCACCCTCCTTGACTTCTCATAAGTATTAGGCTCCCAATTGGTCCTTCCTGATAAAGTGAAAAATCAGTTCCCTTCCCTAATCTGATCAGTAAAAAAAAACAGTTCCCTATACTAATCTGGTATGTCCAAGGGTCAGTTTCAAGGTTACTCTCCAGTCCAGCTGGTGAATCTGGGAATTTTGAGGCAATATTACAATTGCCTTATGTACACAGATAACCCTCTCCTCCTTCCAACAAACTCTAATACATGTGAGCGATGCAGTTACACAGCCAATCTGGAGGCAGAGCTCTCTCAACCCAAGACTGGCACAGTCAGTCAGGAGGAAAAGGTAACCACCCTCACCACAAATCCAGTCTCACACAGACCTATTGCATCTGCATACCCAACACATAAACACACAAAAACATACTCGGAGGCTCTAAATAAAAATCTCCCTAAAGAGCAAAGACCTCCTAAGCAGATATCCAAACAACAGCCACCCCTCAACAATACCCACGAATCAGATATCTCACAAAATCAGTGTGCCTCACAGTCACAGCCCTTAAGGCCAAACAACACACCAAATACACTTAAAAAAAAATATATAGCAAGAAACTTCCGACTCTCCACGTTAAAAAGTTTTACTTTTTATTTATAAGAACAAACAGAAGGTAAGCGCTTTCGCGTATGCTACCATACGCTTCATCAGACAGTTTGAATATAGGAAATAACAGCAATTTTATAAGGAGGCTCAGCCAATAAACAATTACCTTAAATTAATCAATTAACTACATGTGTAACTAAGAAAGCATTTAAGCATTCAGAAATTAAAAAATTTAAAGGAAGACTGTTGTTTAAAAAATTCCTGATTAAAAAAACGGATTTAAAAAACCTAATTTAGGAAAATATATATATAATGAAACACATAGACAAACATACTTATAGAATGGAATAAAATCCAATGAACACTGCATAATGCTTCAGCAGAAGTTCATTACAACTGAACAAGTGTTTCTTATTCTAAGCATGAATGTAGAACAATATTGTGAAAACAGTCAAACTAGTATTTGATACAAGCTGTTCTAACATAAACCATATAGTAAGTCATTAAATAACTTATCAACACTTATGGCTCACTTAAGTTGTAGAGCTGCTCATATTATTCCTTAATAAAAACCTTAAAAAGATTTTTTACTAGTGTATACTGAAAGCAATTCGATTTATAAAGATTTTTAATGTAAATATGTGAATTAGACAACTATATGTATAAATAAGTATGCATACATATAAATATAAATATAAAAATACAGACATATATATAAAGAATAAATATGTATATAAAAGTATAAATAAATAATTAAATATACATAAATAATTCAATATAGTTATATAAATGTATATAAATATAGTCATATAATACAATGAATAAATTGATTTATCTATAAAATGTAATGAAAAAGGCAAAGCTCTAGTGATTCTTAGGTACATATGAGTAACTAGTATAACAAGGTCATAGTAAAAAGCAATTGTATGCAATTTAAAACTGGTGAACAAACAAATAAACACTATAATAAATGTATATAGAGGAAATGGTATGAATAAATAACTAAATATATACGGAACTGATAAATAACACAGGAGCAACTAAAGGAGGTGACCATTCTACACTAAATAATGTCATCTGCGGTTATTAAGAAATGACTTGATAGTAATATAGTTATTCAAACCTGGAGGGTAGTGACCTCTGAGTTTAAGTATCCATTTCAGTTCATTTAGCTCGATTTGATTTATGTGGTCACCACCTCTATCTGTGGCCTCTATAACTTGCAGCACCCTGAATACAAAGGAGTGCGTGGGATTAGAAACCACATGCTTAGCCAAGGCATTTAATTCGTTTTTCTTTTTTATATCATATTGATGGTTATATATTCTATTCTTAAGCTTCCTTTTGGTAAGGCCTATATAGAATACATTACAATGTTCACAAGTAGCTAAATAGACTAGTCCAGAGGTGGTACATGTGGCTCTAAATCTAGGTATAAAGGTGAAGTCAAGTTCTGGATGCACAAATTCTTGACTTTTAGTTATGAACTTGCAGAAATTGCAATTGTTACATGGATAGGTTCCAAGAGGTTCATTAGTGTCTAACTTCTTGTATAATGGTCTTAGCTTTCTATCACATAGTAAGGATTTTAGATTTTTGTTATTCCTGTAAACTATGTGAGGAGACTTACCTAGTATTTTTTTAGTAGATTCATCTAGCATTAAGACCTTCCAGTTATTAACTAATATTTTCTTGATGTTCATGAAGTCATTAGTATATGTCGTAATGAAAGAAACTCTATCAGTATAATTATAGTTATAAGTAGTATTCGTAAAATTAACTGCATGATAGTCAGTTCTAAGTTCATTTGAAGTCAGAGGTTCTAAGGGCAAAACTTTGTTTCTGACTTCAAATACTAAATCATAGTTATAACCTCTTTCTAAGAACATGTTCATCATTTTGTCAGCTTCTCTATTTAAATCATTCTTATCAGTACATATCTTACTTAGTCTTACGAATTGACTTTTCAAAATGCCTTTGAAAATATGACGAGGGTGCATACTGTCATATTTCAGGATAGTGTTCCTCCAACATTTTTTCTTAAATAGTGTGGATACTAACCGCCCTTTCCTAATATTTATACTTATATCTAAAAATTGACTGATAAGTAGGAAGTTTCAGCTGAAAATCTCAAAAAGGTAGTAGTGGTTTCTAAGTAAGTTTTAAAGTCATAAAATTCCTTAACAGAACCATCCCAAACGATCAGAATGTCATCAACAAAACGCTTGTATAACAGAACTTTGTGGAATGAAGAGTGTGTAAAAACATTATGCAACTCCCAATGGTGTACAACTAGATTTGCATAAGTGTTCGCACATGGTGTCCCCATGGCCACACCACAGGACTGAAGGTAGAGTTTATCCATGAATGCAAACACATTATTGCTTAACACCATGTCTAATAGTTGACACACCAGAATGGCATTGTTCCCTTTCAAATCTGGATTGTGTTGTAGTAAATCACGAATGGCTTCAATCCCAACACTTGTTATAGGGGACTCTACTGTCCGGCACACTGACGTCCCACTCACCAGACTGAACAAGGAGAAGGTCACTGTAAGCTGCCTGTCGGGTGCCAGGATCCGCCACATAACGCAAACACTCAGGTCACTCCAAAGCAAGTACAAGTATGACTCCGTCATTGTCCATGCTGGTGTGAACGACCTGAGACGTACCTCCCTGGACTACATGAAAAGAGACATAGAGGAGCTCTCTGACCATGTAGCCCAGGCTGGTATGACCCTGACCTTGAGTAGCATCTTACCCTCACCAAGAATGATGCCACAGTATAAAGACAAAATGATCAGTTTCAACAATTGGCTAAAGTATTGGTGTCATTCAAAGGGGATCCAGTGTCTGTCAGCCTGGGATGACATGCTTGACAAGCCACGTTGCTTCGCTAGGGACGGCTTGCACCTGTCACCCTTAGGTTTTTGTATACTGGCCAAGGCTCTTGCCACCCCCATAGTGCCTTTTTTAGGCAAGGCTCAAAGGACAAATCCACCTCCACAGACAACCCAAAGATAAAAAAACTAAAGGCAATGTTACTCAATGCCAGAAGTCTAAACCTCAAGATGCACGCACTCGAGGCTCTCCTCAGTATGGAGAAAATCGATGTCTGTGCAGTAACAGAAACCTGGTTCAAGGCTCCTGAGAGCACCCCAGCACTACCAGGTTATAACTCATACCATGCGTTTCGGCCCCAAAACTCGGACGGAAGCACAAAAGGAGGGGGAGTATCTATATTCAAAGATACCTACACCTCCAGGTTAGTGGCACTGCACGAAGCATCGGAAACCATCCATGTGCAACTAACAGTGGGTAAAACTGCCTTTCAGTTTGTAGCCTGCTACAGAACACACCCTCCCTATTACAGGAACCCCACTTGGCATTCCTGAGAACACTGGAGAATATGAAGGTCTCTCCAAACACTATGTTATTGGGTGACTTCAACTACCCAAACATTGACTGGGAAAACTACTCAAGCCCAAACACCCTCGCCCAACGGTTCCTTGAATTTATAAACTCTAACGCAATGGAACAACTGGTCACCACTCCCACAATAGGGAACAACATATTGGACCTGGTCATCACCAACATGGGGACTCTATGTTCCACACCAGAGGTAAACCCCTCATTGGTAAGATCAGACCATAAACAAATTTCCATGGACATCCATATCCCGTCCCCACCCCCAGCCAAGGAAATCACTGTAAAGAATTTCTCAAAAGCCAACTTTGCACTTCTCAAGACTGAGGTGGAATCCTTCAAAGCCCCCGGGCCAGAGGATAATACAGCCCAATCTGCAGAATCCTTTACAAATGCATTCTATGAGCACCTGCAGGAATGCATAGATCGTGCTATCCCAAATAAAACCAAGACTCACTCCGGTCTGGTGGACCCCGGCCATAAATAAGCTACTACATGACAGAGCAAAATCCCAAAAAGGGAAGGCATCTCTGATCAGTATTGGCAAGAAACTTCGATCCCTCATAAAATCATCAAAGGCCAGTTTCAAAAGAAAAGTTGCCCTAGACACTAAAGATAATCACAAGGCCTTCTTTAGTTATGTCAGGAATATGGGTGAAAACTCCCAGATATGCTCTGAATTGTTGCATAATGGTACAAAATATTCCGAACCTACAGACATAGCCAACATCCTGGCAGACAGATTCAGCACAAACTTCTCCCCCCTTCCCCCCAAAGGAGCAAATGCCTATCCCAACTGAATGCAACCTTCCTGACATCACAGATGCACAGGTGAAAGCTGCCCTCTCCAAAACAAAAAACACAGCATCTATGGGACCGGACGGTGTCCCAGGCTGTGACTTACACAAGCTCCAAGAAGAACTGAACCCTCACATTAAGTCACTGTTCAAACTTAGCCTTACTACAGGATATGTACCCAAAGAATGGCATACAGCTACAGTGGTTCCACTCCACAAAGGTGGTGCCACAATGGACCTAGGGAACTATCGCCCCATAAGCTTGACTCGTCTGGTCTGTAAAGCTATGGAGCGTATTATCATGGAACTCATAAACAAAGACATTGGGAGCCTCCAGACACTGGACCCTACCCAATTTGGCTTTGTTAAGGGCAGATCTTGCCTCTTAAACCTAGTTGATTTCTTTGAAACAGTTACCAAAGCCATAGATGAGGGCAAGGTAGTCCACACAGCCTACCTGGACCTCACAAAAGCCTTCAACACAATACCCCACTCGGGCATCATAAATAAGCTTACCAACTTAAATACCAACCCCTATATCACAAGATGGGTTGCAAACTGGCTCAGAGATAGAACCCACATGGTCAGAATCACAGGTGCCATGTCCGAATCCAAACCAGTTACAAGTGGCATCCCACAGGACTCGGTTCTGGGACCTCTCTTGTTCAGTATATACTTCTCTGAGGTTCAGGCTAACACGGGGGGATTATGGCTGACAAAGTTTGCAGATGACTGCAAACTGGGGGCCATAATCGAATCTCCAGCTGACACAAGCATCCTCCAAAAGTGTCTCACAGAGACGGATGCTTGGTACCAGAGCCACGGCCTCAAGCTAAATGCTAAAAAGTGCATAGTCATCCCCTTTGGGAAAAACAAGGTGCCCACAAATTACCACATAGGTGGTAATCCATTAAGTATGGAAGAAGTAATTAGAGATTTGGGGACCAACATAGATAGTAATCTCCCCTTTCATAATCACGTTGCCAAAGTGGTTAGAAAGACCTTCTATATAGCCCACCTTATCACAAAAGGGTTCGCATCTAGATCAAGAGAGGTCATTGTGCCCGTCTACTAGTCACTCATCAGGCCCATAATTGAATACAATGCCCCTTTTGGGATGTACCTTACCAGACACCTGCAGGAACTGGAGAGACCCCAAAAGTACCTCACCAAGAGGATCATGGGCTACAAACAGGTATCCTATGCAGCTCGACTAAAGAAACTCCAGCTCTACTCAGTTACTTACCGCCTACTCAGAGGCGATCTATGCCTGACGTATAAAGCCATGTCAAACCCAGAATTAATGGACATGCTCCACCTCAAAAAATCCAAGTCCCTTAGAGCTACACGCTCCAGGGACTTGAACCTCAGCACAAAAATAAATAGGATATGTTGGAGGGACAGATTCATTTCCCGAGGCTCCCCTCACTCTGGAATAGAATCCCAATTCATGTTAGACATAGCCCCTCGCTGACCCTCTTCAAGCGAAATCTGGACGCGTGGATGGGAAATCGCAAATTCACCCCTGGGATCTCTTCTGTGTCCCTGTTAGACAGAGGCACAGTAATCTAATCTTAAAAGGGTACCTTCTGTGACCTACTTTACAGAGGCACAGTAGGCTAATCTAATAGGGAGGTGGAAGCCAAATACACTTTGGCTAGGCTTATAAATGCCCTAGGGCAGATAGCCTAGTATCTACCTATGAACCTATGATCCATACATGACAAAATGTAAGGTATTTCCAGAAGACTGTTTTTTTTACGTGGAAGTAAATTTCCACAATTATGTCTGTCTTGTCACAGGAGTCTAGTATGTAAGCCCTACAATAACATATATCCTATCCTGTCAAAGGATATGCTTGATTTTGGTGTCACTGGTCCCTCAGATTCAAAACAGTTAAATGTAACTTCTGCAGTCATGCCTTTGTCAGATATAATGCAAACTGTTGAACATTTTCTTCAACATCTTAAGACTTTACCTACATCTCATATAGTACAAATGTATGACAATTATTGTCAGGAGTGGAACAAACTACATGAAAATGTTATTTATAGGAAAAAATATTGCAAATGCGCAAGAAGAAAATTCTGACATAGTAAAGTGTCTTATTAACCTTTTAAAAAAGGTTTTAACAGCTTTTCATAATTTGCCTAGGGACAGTAGCAAGGGACAGGAATGCCATCTAGAGGCAGAGACTCAACATAGCATTCAGACATTACAGAATGGAATTTATGGTTTATAATAAGAATCGGATAGAGCCCAACAAGATTTACTAAGGGCACAAACTACAGAGGTTAATCTGACAAGATAATTAGAGAACACCCAACAAGATTTACAAGGGGCACAAAACACATTGATTGACATTGGACAGGGATCAATGGAAACGGCAGTTATTTCTCCTGCTGATATTTATCAACAGTCTTGTTTATTGCAGACTCTACCTCAGTGGCAAGACAAAATATATATTTTTTTTTCAAAATGTTGGCATTTGAAGAATGGTTGACATACACTGTGGGGTCTGCTTGGAATGATGCTTTATGTACATTTTTTTGCATTTATTCCCAAATGTCTAAAGTCATATGCAGAAGCAGTAAAATATGTTTTACAACATTTTGAACCTGTCAGTATTTACAGTGCCAGTGCCTATGTGGTAAATTCTTTACGCTTACACATGGCAGTTTGGGTCAGATGGAGATTCGTCGACAGTGTTGGCAAACCCCTAAAACATGCTTCAGTACTACGGGAGTTATGGGCATTGACTACCCAGAACAATTTACAGGGAAAGTTTAGTACTGTCAAAATCAAAGCACATCAAAAATGTAATACATAAGTGGCTAGAGGAAATGCTTTGGCAGATGGCAAGGCAAAGCAAGCAGCTGAAACAGGTGAGTGGCTAGATTCACATGACTGTTTTAAACACACAGACAAGGTAATGTCAGTTGAAAACACTACACCTGTAGAAATACATGATTTGTCAACCCTTCAAAAACAGAAAGGGATTCCTGAAGAATTGGACAGGTGTATGCGGGAAGAGGATGCCAAACAGGCAATGTTTGTCTATCCAATGCCAGATGGGAAAAAATACCATATATATCCTTGGAGATCTAGCTAGACAGTTGGTCGAATATTATCACAAAATTTTGGGCCACACAGGTACAGCAAAGTTATAGAGTACAGTGAAACAGAAGATGTGGAATCCAGGTCTAAAAAAGCTGTGCAAGACAGTTTTAGAGGGATACTTGGTTTGTCTACAAACTAATGCAAATATAAAGAAGTCTCAATTGCATAGAGTACCAGTGGCAGATGGGCCATGGTACGCTATTCAAGTAGACTGTGCAGGGCCCCTCCCAGCTACAAAAGGGGGATACAGATATCTGTTAGCGGTGGTTGATGTGTTTTCAAAGTGGGTAGAAGTAATTCCCACCAAATGTATGACTGCTAAAACCATGGCAGAGGCATTATGGAAAAACATTTTTGTTCACTGGGGAAGGCATTGGGTCATAGAATCGGATATGGACCTCAGTTTACAACCCAAATAACGTGGAATTTGTGCAAGTTGTTGGGGATTCAGCACAGGTTTCATGTTCCATATTATCCACAATCCAAAGGAATTGTTGAAAGGACGAATCGGACAATCAAAGAAAGGTTAAAAAAGGCATGTTTGGAAAAAGGCAAGGATTGGGTGAGATATTTGCCAGGCATTATTTTAGGTATTAGGGCTACACCTAACAGTAAAACAGGAATTGCACCTTTTGAGGTAATAACAGAGAGGAAAATACCCCTCACACTTCCTTGTGACCCAGAAACGATGGATAATCGACTGTTTCTGACAGCAGTAGAACACCAAAAATGGTTGAAAGATATACTGAGGGTATGTGACACTAGCCAGAAAACAGGCTTACCGCCTGTGGAAGGGAATGCCAGTGCTTCCCACGGAAATGAAACTACAGTGCAGAAATGAGGTGCTTATAAAAAACTTCCAGAAAGGGGGACCATGGGATAGTAACTTGCAGAGTCCCTATGAGGTGACAGAACAAATAGGACCATTAGTATACAGAGTACAGAAGGTAAACAAGAAAAAGATTAATCCTAGGAAACGGGATATCCAAGCAAAAGCAGCACACCATGTTAGTTCATAAATATCAGTGTAAGGTAATAAAAGTCAAACAGTGTCAGGAAAGTAACAGTCTGTTAACAGTCTTAGGAAAGTAACAGTATGTTTAAATTTGTTTCTAAATGCTGATATACCCATTTGAACGAAAGACAGAAAAATGGAACTAAACCTCACACATGGAGAGCTTTGGGGGTGCATGTTAATACTCACATGCATTTTGATATTACTGCATATATTGTTTACAATAGCAATATATGGACAGGACAAAGCAATCAAAAAAAGAAATGTAAATACAAAAGAAAATAAAAATTAAAAAGTTACAAAGAAAAAAAAGGGGAGAGATATAACCGATCACGAGAACAGGGACATCATGATTGGATATCTGATTTCAATACATTTTTGGCCATGCAAAATTTGTCACATAAGTCAAATTGTTGGGTTTGTAGCCACACTCCTTACAGAGGGAAAACGCCATCACACACAGTCCCTGTAGAGGTTACAGATACAGGATTTATGTTTAAAGGGTCTTATAAAAATAGAGTCTTAAGACAATCAGCCATTTACAGTTGATGGAAGCAGAAAGAAGGATACTCTGTTTTCAAAAGAAAGGGACAGTCAGGGTTGGTATTAGTAATTGTAACTATTCCATTACTTTACACCAACTCTGGTCAAGTGAAAAGCTTGAGGATCATGGAGGAGTTGATAAAATAAAAACAGTATGGGAGTCAATACATAATACTTCTTTTAAGGAAGGGATGAAAGACTTCTTTAAAACTGATGTGAGAACTAATTCAATGTACCAAGAAAATGTTACAATTCTGGCAGAAGGGTTCTTTATCATATGTGGGAAGAATGCTTACAAATGGCTACCGATAGGTTGGCAGGGATTCTGTTACATAGGGTATGCAGTTCCAATAATGAAACTTAAAAATGAACTGCAGACCTGCTAGCAAAAAAACCAAGTAAACCAGAAGCCAAAAATTTAGCGCTTTCATCCACTGTTTAATACGTGAACTTCCTCAGAAACATTTTCAAATGATTTCCAGTTCCTTAAATAACTTACTAAACAGGAACTGACATCATGACCATCAAAGTGAAAAAATAACAAATGTGATTTTCTACAAAAATGAAGTATTGTCATAATAATAACAAATAAAAAAATATATATATACATATATACACAAATGAATGTATATACATATATATACACATACATATGTAAAAATACAGTCATAAAAATGCAGTGTAAATTCATGCTGTGTAAATAGCATAATAATCAACTTGAGCATATGAAATGTGTATCCAAAGACCTCTCCCACATAGACACAACAATCACATACATACACACCTGCACACACACACACACACACACACACACAC